>NW_027189147.1:2420054-2720054 GCF_040958095.1 Procambarus clarkii | reverse complement strand
GTCACTATTTTACCATATATGAGGATTTTAACTTCAAATCATAGAGCGAGGTTTCGTATTATTTTATCCAAGAAAAGACATATGACAATGTTGTTTCCAATACAAATGATAAAAATCAATGTGTTTTCATTAGAATTAACTAAAATGTTCCTGATTTTCCGTTTATATTACCGATGGAAGATGTACACGAAAACCGCTCTATTCCGGCTGAAACGTCGATATATGCAATAAAAACAGAACTTCTCCCCTTTTCAATCTCTTACTCAGTATTTTAACGAGAAACAAATAGTTGATTGAAAATGAAGTTTTTAAGGTTATTATCTAATCAATTATGTGTTTGCATCATTTTTACGTATATATAGTGAATTAATACCCATAAACTGAAAATTCACAAAAACGTGGAAAAACGGCAAAATATTGCCTAATTCGATGATATTTTGTTTAAATCACATAGAGAAAAAGGGGATGATAATCGTCAAAATATTGCTAAATTCGATGATTTTTCGTACGAAACAAAATGCAAGAAAACTTGCTTAAAATGCTATATTATGCGACATTCTGAGATTTGAAGGCCAAATCACATATCGTGATACTACATGAAGTAGTATCGAAATATTGGTAAAAACGAATATATTTACGTAAAATCACACTACATGGAAAACGTGAAAAAAGTCACTATTTTACCATATATGAGGATTTTAACTTCAAATCATAGAGCGAGGTTTCGTATTATTTAGATCCAAGAAAAGACATATGACAATGTTGTTTTCAATACAAATGATAAATATCAATGTGTTTTCATTAGAATTAACTAAAATGTTTCTGATTTTCCGCTTATATTACTGATGGAAGATGTACACGAAAACCGCTCTATTCCGGCTGAAACGTCGATATATGCAATAAAAACCGAACTTCTCCCCTTTTCAATCTCTTACTCAGTATTTTAACGAGAAACAAATAGTTGATTGAAAAAGAAGTTTTTAAGGTTGTTAAAATCAATTATGTGTTTGCATCATTTTTATCGTATATATAGTGAATTAATACCCATAAACTGAAAATTCACGAAAACGTGGAAAAACGGCAAAATATTGCCTAATTCGATGATATTTTGTTTAAATCACATAGAGGAAAAGGGGATGATAAGCGTCAAAATATTGCTAAATTCGATGATTTTTCGTACGAAACAAAATGCAAGAAAACTTGCTTAAAATGCTATATTATGCGACATTCTGAGATTTGAAGGCCAAATCACATATCGTGGTACTACATGAAGTAGTATCGAAATATTGGTAAAAACGAATATATTTACGTAAAATCACACTACATGGAAAACGTGAAAAAAGTCACTATTTTACCATATATGAGGATTTTAACTTCAAATCATAGAGCGAGGTTTCGTATTATTTAGATCCAAGAAAAGACATATGACAATGTTGTTTCCAATACAAATGATAAAAATCAATGTGTTTTCATTAGAATTAACTAAAATGTTCCTGATTTTCCGTTTATAGTACTAATGGAAGATGTACACGAAAACCGCTCTATTCCGGCTGAAACGTCGATATATGCAATAAAAACAGAACATCTCCCTTTTTCAATCTCTTACTCAGTATTTTAACGAGAAACAAATAGTTGATTGAAAATGAAGTTTTTAAGGTTATTATCTAATCAATTATGTGTTTGCATCATTTTTACGTATATATAGTGAATTAATACCCATAAACTGAAAATTCACAAAAACGTTGAAAAACGGCAAAATATTGCCTAATTCGATGATATTTTGTTTAAATCACATAGAGGAAAAGGGGATGATAAACGTCAAAATATTGCTAAATTCGATGATTTTTCGTACGAAACAAAATGCAAGAAAACTTGCTTAAAATGCTATATTATGCGACATTCTGAGATTTGAAGGCCAAATCACATATCGTGATACTACATGAAGTAGTATCGAAATATTGGTAAAAACGAATATATTTACGTAAAATCACACTACATGGAAAACGTGAAAAAAGTCACTATTTTACCATATATGAGGATTTTAACTTCAAATCATAGAGCGAGGTTTCGTATTATTTAGATCCAAGAAAAGACATATGACAATGTTGTTTCCAATACAAATGATAAAAATCAATGTGTTTTCATAAG
Source organism: Procambarus clarkii (assembly GCF_040958095.1). NCBI lineage: Eukaryota > Metazoa > Arthropoda > Malacostraca > Decapoda > Cambaridae > Procambarus > Procambarus clarkii. The sequence continues at coordinate 2,717,906 of NW_027189147.1, read as the reverse complement.
AATTAACTAAAATGTTCCTGATTTTCCGTTTATATTACCGATGGAAGATGTACACGAAAACCGCTCTATTCCGGCTGAAACGTCGATATATGCAATAAAAACAGAACTTCTCCCCTTTTCAATCTCTTTCTCAGTATTTTAACGAGAAACAAATAGTTGATTGAAAATGAAGTTTTTAAGGTTATTATCTACTCAATTATGTGTTTGCATCAATTTTACGTATATATAGTGAATTAATACCCATAAACTGAAAATTCACAAAAACGTGGAAAAACGGTTAAATATTGCCTAATACGATGATATTTTGTTTAAATCACATAGAGGAAAAGGGGATGATAAACGTCAAAATTTTGCTAAATTCGATGATTTTTCGTACGAAACAAAATGCAAGAAAACTTGCTTAAAATGCTATATTATTCGACATTCTGAGATTTGAAGGCCAAATCACATATCGTGATACTACATGAAGTAGTATCGAAATATTGGTAAAAACGAATATATTTACGTAAAATCACACTACATGGAAAACGTGAAAAAAGTCACTATTTTACCATTTATGAGGATTTTAACTTCAAATCATAGAGCGAGGTTTCGTATTATTTAGATCCAAGTAAAGACATATGACAATGTTGTTTCCAATACAAATGATAAAAATCAATGTGTTTTCATTAGAATTACTAAAATGTTTCTGATTTTCCGCTTATATTACTGATGGAAGATGTACACGAAAACCGCTCTATTCCGGCTGAAACGTCGATATATGCAATAAAAACAGAACTTCTCCCCTTTTCAATCTCTTACTCAGTATTTTAACGAGAAACAAACAGTTGATTTAAAATGAAGTTTTTAAGGTTATTATCTAATCAATTATGTGTTTGCATCATTTTTACGTATATATAGTGAATTAATACCCATAAACTGAAAATTCACAAAAACGTGGAAAACGGCAAAATATTGCCTAATTCGATGATATTTTGTTTAAATCACATAGAGAAAAAGGGGATGATAATCGTCAAAATATTGCTAAATTCGATGATTTTTCGTACGAAACCAAATGCAAGAAAATTTGCTTAAAATGCTATATTTTGCGACATTCTGAGATTTGAAGGCCAAATCACATATCGTGGTACTACATGAAGTAGTATCGAAATATTGGTAAAAACGAATATATTTACGTAAAATCACACTACATGGAAAACGCGAAAAAAGTCACTATTTTACCATATATGAGGATTTTAACTTCAAATCATAGAGCGAGGTTTCGTATTATTTAGATCCAAGAAAAGACATATGACAATGTTGTTTCCAATACAAATGATAAAAATCAATATGTTTTCATTAGAATTAACCAAAATGATCCTGATTTTCCGTTTATATTACCGATGGAAGATGTACACGAAAACCGCTCTATTCCGGCTGAAACGTCGATATATGCAATAAAAACAGAACTTCTCCCCTTTTCAATCTCTTGCTCAGTATTTTAACGAGAAACAAATAGTTGATTGAAAATGAAGTTTTTAAGGTTATTATCTAATCAATTATGTGTTTGCATCATTTTTACGTATATATAGTGAATTAATACCCATAAACTAAAAATTCACAAAAACGTGGAAAAACGGCAAAATATTGCCTAATTCGATGATATTCTGTTTAAATCACATAGAGAAAAAGGGGATGATAATTGTCAAAATATTGCTAAATTCGATGATTTTTCGTACGAAACAAAATGCAAGAAAACTTGCTTAAAATGCTATATTATGCGACATTCTGAGATTTGAAGGCCAAATCACATATCGTGATACTACATGAAGTAGTATCGAAATATTGGTAAAAACGAATATATTTACGTAAAATCACACTACATGGAAAACGTGAAAAAAGTCACTATTTTACCATATATGAGGATTTTAACTTCAAATCATAGAGCGAGGTTTCGTATTATTTTGATCCAAGAAAAGACATATGACAATGTTGTTTCCAATACAAATGATAAAAATCAATATGTTTTCATTAGAATTAACTAAAATGTTTCAGATTTTCCGCTTATATTACTGATGGAAGATGTACACGAAAACCGCTCTATTCCGGCTGAAACGTCGATATATGCAATAAAAACCGAACTTCTCCCCTTTTCAATCTCTTACTCAGTATTTTAACGAGAAACAAATAGTTGATTGAAAAAGAAGTTTTTAAGGTTATTAAAATCAATTATGTGTTTGCATCATTTTTATCGTATATATAGTGAATTAATACCCATAAACTGAAAATTCACGAAAACGTGGAAAAACGGCAAAATATTGCCTAATTCGATGATATTTTGTTTAAATCACATAGAGGAAAAGGGGATGATAAGCGTCAAAATATTGCTAAATTCGATGATTTTTCGTACGAAACAAAATGCAAGAAAACTTGCTTAAAATGCTATATTATGCGACATTCTGAGATTTGAAGGCCAACTCACATATCGTGGTACTACATGAAGTAGTATCGAAATATTGGTAAAAACGAATATATTTATGTAAAATCACACTACATGGAAAACGTGAAAAAAGTCACTATTTTACCATATATGAGGATTTTAACTTCAAATCATAGAGCGAGGTTTCGTATTATTTAGATCCAAGAAAAGACATATGACAATGTTGTTTCCAATACAAATGATAAAAATCAATGTGTTTTCATTAGAATTAACTAAAATGTTCCTGATTTTCCGTTTATATTACCGATGGAAGATGTACACGAAAACCGCTCTATTCCGGCTGAAACGTCGATATATGCAACTAAAACAGAACTTCTCCCCTTTTCAATCTCTTACTCAGTATTTTAACGAGAAACAAATAGTTGATCGAAAATGAAGTTTTTAAGGTTATTATCTAATCAATTATGTGTTTGCATCATTTTTACGTATATATAGTGAATTAATACCCATAAACTGAAAATTCACAAAAACGTGGAAAAACGGCAAAATATTGCCTAATTCGATGATATTTTGTTTAAATCACATAGAGAAAAAGGGGATGATAATCGTCAAAATATTGCTAAATTCGATGATTTTTCGTACGAAACAAAATGCAAGAAAACTTGCTTAAAATGCTATATTATGCGACATTCTGAGATTTGAAGGCCAAATCACATATCGTGATACTACATGAAATAGTATAGAAATATTGGTAAAAATGAATATATTTACGTATTATCAAACTACATGGAAAACGTGAAAAAAGTCACTATTTTACCATATATGAGGATTTTAACTTCAAATCATAGAGCGAGGTTTCGTATTATTTATATCCAAGAAAAGACATATGACAATGTTGTTTCCAATACAAATGATAAAAATCAATGTGTTTTCATTAGAATTTACTAAAATGTTCCTGATTTTCCGTTTATAGTACTAATGGAAGATGTACACGAGAACCGCTCTATTCCGGCTGAAACGTCGATATATGCAATAAAAACAGAACATCTCCCCTTTTCAATCTCTTACTCAGTATTTTAACGAGAAACAAATAGTTGATTGAAAATGAAGTTTTTAAGGTTATTATCTAATCAATTATGTGTTTGCATCATTTTTACGTATATATAGTGAATTAATACCCATAAACTGAAAATTCACAAAAAATTCACGAAAACCGCTCTATTCCGGCTGAAACGTCGATATATGCAATAAAAACAGAACTTCTCCCCTTTTCAATCTCTTACTCAGTATTTTAACGAGAAACAAATAGTTGATTGAAAAAGAAGTTTTTAAGGTTATTAAAATCAATTATGTGTTTGCATCATTTTTATCGTATATATAGTGAATTAATACCCATAAACTGAAAATTCACGAAAACGTGGAAAAACGGCAAAATATTGCCTAATTCGATGATATTTTGTTTAAATCACATAGAGGAAAAGGGGATAATAAGCGTCAAAATATTGCTAAATTCGATGATTTTTCGTACGAAACAAAATGCAAGAAAACTTGCTTAAAATGCTATATTATGCGACATTCTGAGATTTGAAGGCCAAATCACATATCGTGGTACTACATGAAGTAGTATCGAAATATTGGTAAAAACGAATATATTTACGTAAAATCACACTACATGGAAAACGTGAAAAAAGTCACTATTTTACCATATATGAGGATTTTAACTTCAAATCATAGAGCGAGGTTTCGTATTATTTAGATCCAAGAAAAGACATATGACAATGTTGTTTCCAATACAAATGATAAAAATCAATGTGTTTTCATTAGAATTAACTAAAATGTTCCTGATTTTCCGTTTATATTACCGATGGAAGATTTACACGAAAACCGCTCTATTCCGGCTGAAACGTCGATATATGCAATAAAAACAGAACTTCTCCCCTTTTCAATCTCTTTCTCAGTATTTTAACGAGAAACAAATAGTTGACTGAAAATGAAGTTTTTAAGGTTATTATCTAATCAATTATGTGTTTGCATCAATTTTACGTATATATAGTGAATTAATACCCATAAACTGAAAATTCACAAAAACGTGGAAAAACGGTTAAATATTGCCTAATACGATGATATTTTGTTTAAATCACATAGAGGAAAAGGGGATGATAAACGTCAAAATATTGCTAAATTCGATGATTTTTCGTACGAAACAAAATGCAAGAAAACTTGCTTAAAATGCTATATTATTCGACATTCTGAGATTTGAAGGCCAAATCACATATCGTGATACTACATGAAGTAGTATCGAAATATTGGTAAAAACGAATATATTTACGTAAAATCACACTACATGGAAAACGTGAAAAAAGTCACTATTTTACCATATATGAGGATTTTAACTTCAAATCATAGAGCGAGGTTTCGTATTATTTAGATCCAAGAAAAGACATATGACAATGTTGTTTCCAATACAAATGATAAAAATCAATGTGTTTTCATTAGAATTACTAAAATGTTTCTGATTTTCCGCTTATATTACTGATGGAAGATGTACACGAAAACCGCTCTATTCCGGCTGAAACGTCGATATATGCAATAAAAACAGAACTTCTCCCCTTTTCAATCTCTTACTCAGTATTTTAACGAGAAACAAATAGTTGATTTAAAATGAAGTTTTTAAGGTTATTATCTAATCAATTATGTGTTTGCATCATTTTTACGTATATATAGTGAATTAATACCCATAAACTGAAAATTCACAAAAACGTGGAAAACGGCAAAATATTGCCTAATTCGATGATATTTTGTTTAAATCACATAGAGAAAAAGGGGATGATAATCGTCAAAATATTGCTAAATTCGATGATTTTTCGTACGAAACCAAATGCAAGAAAATTTGCTTAAAATGCTATATTATGCGACATTCTGAGATTTGAAGGCCAAATCACATATCGTGGTTCTACATGAAGTAGTATCGAAATATTGGTAAAAACGAATATATTTACGTAAAATCACACTACATGGAAAACGCGAAAAAAGTCACTATTTTACCATATATGAGGATTTTAACTTCAAATCATAGAGCGAGGTTTCGTATTATTTAGATCCAAGAAAAGACATATGACAATGTTGTTTCCAATACAAATGATAAAAATCAATATGTTTTCATTAGAATTAACCAAAATGATCCTGATTTTCCGTTTATATTACCGATGGAAGATGTACACGAAAACCGCTCTATTCCGGCTGAAACGTCGATATATATGCAATAAAAACAGAACTTCTCCCCTTTTTCAATCTCTTACTCAGTATTTTAACGAGAAACAAATAGTTGATTGAAAATGAAGTTTTTAAGGTTATTATCTAATCAATTATGTGTTTGCATCATTTTTACGTATATATAGTGAATTAATACCCATAAACTAAAAATTCACAAAAACGTGGAAAAACGGCAAAATATTGCCTAATTCGATGATATTCTGTTTAAATCACATAGAGAAAAAGGGGATGATAATCGTCAAAATATTGCTAAATTCGATGATTTTTCGTACGAAACAAAATGCAAGAAAACTTGCTTAAAATGCTATATTATGCGACATTCTGAGATTTGAAGGCCAAATCACATATCGTGATACTACATGAAATAGTATCGAAATATTGGTAAAAATGAATATATTTACGTATTATCAAACTACATGGAAAACGTGAAAAAAGTCACTATTTTACCATATATGAGGATTTTAACTTCAAATCATAGAGCGAGGTTTCGTATTATTTAGATCCAAGAAAAGACATATGACAATGTTGTTTCCAATACAAATGATAAAAATCAATGTGTTTTCATTAGAATTAACTAAAATGTTTCTAATTTTCCGCTTATATATATATATTTTTTTTTTTTTTTTTTTTTTTTTTTTTTTTTGAGATATATACAAGAGTTGTTACATTCTTGTACAGCCACTAGTACGCGTATCGTTTCGGGCAAGTCCTTAATCCTATGGTCCCTGGAATACGATCCCTTGCCGCAAGGAATCGTTGTTACAACCAAGTACACATTTTACTGTTGCGTTAAACAGAGGCTACAGTTAAGGAATTGCGCCCAGTAAATCCTCCCCGGCCAGGATACGAACCCATGACATAGCGCTCGCGGAACGCCAGGCGAGTGTCTTACCACTACACCACGGGGACTGCAAATACTGATGGAAGATGTACACGAAAACCGCTCTATTCCGGCTGAAACGTCGATATATGCAATAAAAACAGAACTTCTCCCCTTTTTATTCTCTTACTCAGTATTTTAACGAGAAACAAATAGTTGATTGAAAAAGAAGTTTTTAAGGTTATTATCTAATCAATTATGTGTTTGCATCATTTTTATCGTATATATAGTGAATTAATACCCATAAACTGAAAATTCACGAAAACGTTTAAAAACGGCAAAGTATTGCCTAATTCGATGATATTTTGTTTAAATCACATAGAGGAAAAGGGGATGATAAGCGTCAAAATATTGCTAAATTCGATGATTTTTCGTACGAAACAAAATGCAAGAAAACTTGCTTAAAATGCTACATTATGCGACATTCTGAGATTTGAAGGCCAAATCACATATCGTGATACTACATGAAGTAGTATCGAAATATTGGTAAAAACGAATATATTTACGTAAAATCACACTACATGGAAAACGTGAAAAAAGTCACTATTTTACCATATATGAGGATTTTAACTTCAAATCATAGAGCGAGGTTTCGTATTATTTAGATCCAAGAAAAGACATATGACAATGTTGTTTCCAATACAAATGATAAAAATCAATGTGTTTTCATTAGAATTACTAAAATGTTTCTGATTTTCCGCTTATATTACTGATGGAAGATGTACACGAAAACCGCTCTATTCCGGCTGAAACGTCGATATATGCAATAAAAACAGAACTTCTCCCCTTTTCAATCTCTTACTCAGTATTTTAACGAGAAACAAACAGTTGATTTTAAATGAAGTTTTTAAGGTTATTATCTAATCAATTATGTGTTTGCATCATTTTTACGTATATATAGTGAATTAATACCCATAAACTGAAAATTCACAAAAACGTGGAAAACGGCAAAATATTGCCTAATTCGATGATATTTTGTTTAAATCACATAGAGAAAAAGGGGATGATAATCGTCAAAATATTGCTAAATTCGATGATTTTTCGTACGAAACCAAATGCAAGAAAATTTGCTTAAAATGCTATATTATGCGACATTCTGAGATTTGAAGGCCAAATCACATATCGTGGTACTACATGAAGTAGTATCGAAATATTGGTAAAAACGAATATATTTACGTAAAATCACACTACATGGAAAACGCGAAAAAAGTCACTATTTTACCATATATGAGGATTTTAACTTCAAATCATAGAGCGAGGTTTCGTATTATTTAGATCCAAGAAAAGACATATGACAATGTTGTTTCCAATACAAATGATAAAAATCAATATGTTTTCATTAGAATTAACCAAAATGATCCTGATTTTCCGTTTATATTACCGATGGAAGATGTACACGAAAACCGCTCTATTCCGGCTGAAACGTCGATATATGCAATAAAAACAGAACTTCTCCCCTTTTCAATCTCTTACTCAGTATTTTAACGAGAAACAAATAGTTGATTGAAAATGAAGTTTTTAAGGTTATTATCTAATCAATTATGTGTTTGCATCATTTTTACGTATATATAGTGAATTAATACCCATAAACTAAAAATTCACAAAAACGTGGAAAAACGGCAAAATATTGCCTAATTCGATGATATTCTGTTTAAATCACATAGAGAAAAAGGGGATGATAATTGTCAAAATATTGCTAAATTCGATGATTTTTCGTACGAAACAAAATGCAAGAAAACTTGCTTAAAATGCTATATTATGCGACATTCTGAGATTTGAAGGCCAAATCACATATCGTGATACTACATGAAGTAGTATCGAAATATTGGTAAAAACGAATATATTTACGTAAAATCACACTACATGGAAAACGTGAAAAAAATCACTATTTTACCATATATGAGGATTTTAACTTCAAATCATAGAGCGAGGTTTCGTATTATTTTGATCCAAGAAAAGACATATGACAATGTTGTTTCCAATACAAATGATAAAAATCAATATGTTTTCATTAGAATTAACTAAAATGTTTCAGATTTTCCGCTTATATTACTGATGGAAGATGTACACGAAAACCGCTCTATTCCGGCTGAAACGTCGATATATGCAATAAAAACCGAACTTCTCCCCTTTTCAATCTCTTACTCAGTATTTTAACGAGAAACAAATAGTTGATTGAAAAAGAAGTTTTTAAGGTTATTAAAATCAATTATGTGTTTGCATCATTTTTATCGTATATATAGTGAATTAATACCCATAAACTGAAAATTCACGAAAACGTGGAAAAACGGCAAAATATTGCCTAATTCGATGATATTTTGTTTAAATCACATAGAGGAAAAGGGGATGATAAGCGTCAAAATATTGCTAAATTCGATGATTTTTCGTACGAAACAAAATGCAAGAAAACTTGCTTAAAATGCTATATTATGCGACATTCTGAGATTTGAAGGCCAACTCACATATCGTGGTACTACATGAAGTAGTATCGAAATATTGGTAAAAACGAATATATTTATGTAAAATCACACTACATGGAAAACGTGAAAAAAGTCACTATTTTACCATATATGAGGATTTTAACTTCAAATCATAGAGCGAGGTTTCGTATTATTTAGATCCAAGAAAAGACATATGACAATGTTGTTTCCAATACAAATGATAAAAATCAATGTGTTTTCATTAGAATTAACTAAAATGTTCCTGATTTTCCGTTTATATTACCGATGGAAGATGTACACGAAAACCGCTCTATTCCGGCTGAAACGTCGATATATGCAACTAAAACAGAACTTCTCCCCTTTTCAATCTCTTACTCAGTATTTTAACGAGAAACAAATAGTTGATCGAAAATGAAGTTTTTAAGGTTATTATCTAATCAATTATGTGTTTGCATCATTTTTACGTATATATAGTGAATTAATACCCATAAACTGAAAATTCACAAAAACGTGGAAAAACGGCAAAATATTGCCTAATTCGATGATATTTTGTTTAAATCACATAGAGAAAAAGGGGATGATAATCGTCAAAATATTGCTAAATTCGATGATTTTTCGTACGAAACAAAATGCAAGAAAACTTGCTTAAAATGCTATATTATGCGACATTCTGAGATTTGAAGGCCAAATCACATATCGTGATACTACATGAAATAGTATAGAAATATTGGTAAAAATGAATATATTTACGTATTATCAAACTACATGGAAAACGTGAAAAAAGTCACTATTTTACCATATATGAGGATTTTAACTTCAAATCATAGAGCGAGGTTTCGTATTATTTATATCCAAGAAAAGACATATGACAATGTTGTTTCCAATACAAATGATAAAAATCAATGTGTTTTCATTAGAATTTACTAAAATGTTCCTGATTTTCCGTTTATAGTACTAATGGAAGATGTACACGAGAACCGCTCTATTCCGGCTGAAACGTCGATATATGCAATAAAAACAGAACATCTCCCCTTTTCAATCTCTTACTCAGTATTTTAACGAGAAACAAATAGTTGATTGAAAATGAAGTTTTTAAGGTTATTATCTAATCAATTATGTGTTTGCATCATTTTTACGTATATATAGTGAATTAATACCCATAAACTGAAAATTCACAAAAAATTCACGAAAACCGCTCTATTCCGGCTGAAACGTCGATATATGCAATAAAAACAGAACTTCTCCCCTTTTCAATCTCTTACTCAGTATTTTAACGAGAAACAAATAGTTGATTGAAAAAGAAGTTTTTAAGGTTATTAAAATCAATTATGTGTTTGCATCATTTTTATCGTATATATAGTGAATTAATACCCATAAACTGAAAATTCACGAAAACGTGGAAAAACGGCAAAATATTGCCTAATTCGATGATATTTTGTTTAAATCACATAGAGGAAAAGGGGATAATAAGCGTCAAAATATTGCTAAATTCGATGATTTTTCGTACGAAACAAAATGCAAGAAAACTTGCTTAAAATGCTATATTATGCGACATTCTGAGATTTGAAGGCCAAATCACATATCGTGGTACTACATGAAGTAGTATCGAAATATTGGTAAAAACGAATATATTTACGTAAAATCACACTACATGGAAAACCTGAAAAAAGTCACTATTTTACCATATATGAGGATTTTAACTTCAAATCATAGAGCGAGGTTTCGTATTATTTAGATCCAAGAAAAGACATATGACAATGTTGTTTCCAATACAAATGATAAAAATCAATGTGTTTTCATTAGAATTAACTAAAATGTTCCTGATTTTCCGTTTATATTACCGATGGAAGATGTACACGAAAACCGCTCTATTCCGGCTGAAACGTCGATATATGCAATAAAAACAGAACTTCTCCCCTTTTCAATCTCTTTCTCAGTATTTTAACGAGAAACAAATAGTTGACTGAAAATGAAGTTTTTAAGGTTATTATCTAATCAATTATGTGTTTGCATCAATTTTACGTATATATAGTGAATTAATACCCATAAACTGAAAATTCACAAAAACGTGGAAAAACGGTTAAATATTGCCTAATACGATGATATTTTGTTTAAATCACATAGAGGAAAAGGGGATGATAAACGTCAAAATATTGCTAAATTCGATGATTTTTCGTACGAAACAAAATGCAAGAAAACTTGCTTAAAATGCTATATTATTCGACATTCTGAGATTTGAAGGCCAAATCACATATCGTGATACTACATGAAGTAGTATCGAAATATTGGTAAAAACGAATATATTTACGTAAAATCACACTACATGGAAAACGCGAAAAAAGTCACTATTTTACCATATATGAGGATTTTAACTTCAAATCATTGAGCGAGGTTTCGTATTATTTAGATCCAAGAAAAGACATATGACAATGTTGTTTCCAATACAAATGATAAAAATCAATATGTTTTCATTAGAATTAACCAAAATGATCCTGATTTTCCGTTTATATTACCGATGGAAGATGTACACGAAAACCGCTCTATTCCGGCTGAAACGTCGATATATGCAATAAAAACAGAACTTCTCCCCTTTTCAATCTCTTACTCAGTATTTTAACGAGAAACAAATAGTTGATTGAAAATGAAGTTTTTAAGGTTATTATCTAATCAATTATGTGTTTGCATCATTTTTACGTATATATAGTGAATTAATACCCATAAACTAAAAATTCACAAAAACGTGGAAAAACGGCAAAATATTGCCTAATTCGATGATATTCTGTTTAAATCACATAGAGAAAAAGGGGATGATAATCGTCAAAATATTGCTAAATTCGATGATTTTTCGTACGAAACAAAATGCAAGAAAACTTGCTTAAAATGCTATATTATGCGACATTCTGAGATTTGAAGGCCAAATCACATATCGTGATACTACATGAAATAGTATCGAAATATTGGTAAAAATGAATATATTTACGTATTATCAAACTACATGGAAAACGTGAAAAAAGTCACTATTTTACCATATATGAGGATTTTAACTTCAAATCATAGAGCGAGGTTTCGTATTATTTAGATCCAAGAAAAGACATATGACAATGTTGTTTCCAATACAAATGATAAAAATCAATGTGTTTACATTAGAATTAACTAAAATGTTTCTAATTTTCCGCTTATATATATATATATTTTTTTTTTTTTTTTTTTTTTTTTTTTTTTTTTTTTTTTTTTTTTTTTTTTTTTTGAGATATATACAAGAGTTGTTACATTCTTGTACAGCCACTAGTACGCGTATCGTTTCGGGCAAGTCCTTAATCCTATGGTCCCTGGAATACGATCCCTTGCCGCGAAGAATCGTTGTTACAACCAAGTACACATTTTACTGTTGCGTTAAACAGAGGCTACAGTTAAGGAATTGCGCCCAGTAAATCTTCCCCGGCCAGGATACGAACCCATGACATAGCGCTCGCGGAACGCCAGGCGAGTGTCTTACCACTACACCACGGGGACTGCAAATACTGATGGAAGATGTACACGAAAACCGCTCTATTCCGGCTGAAACGTCGATATATGCAATAAAAACAGAACTTCTCCCCTTTTTATTCTCTTACTCAGTATTTTAACGAGAAACAAATAGTTGATTGAAAAAGAAGTTTTTAAGGTTATTATCAAATCAATTATGTGTTTGCATCATTTTTATCGTATATATAGTGAATTAATACCCATAAACTGAAAATTCACGAAAACGTTTAAAAACGGCAAAGTATTGCCTAATTCGATGATATTTTGTTTAAATCACATAGAGGAAAAGGGGATGATAAGCGTCAAAATATTGCTAAATTCGATGATTTTTCGTACGAAACAAAATGCAAGAAAACTTGCTTAAAATGCTACATTATGCGACATTCTGAGATTTGAAGGCCAAATCACATATCGTGATACGACATGAAGTAGTATCGAAATATTGGTAAAAACGAATATATTTACGTAAAATCACACTACATGGAAAACGTGAAAAAAGTCACTATTTTACCATATATGAGGATTTTAACTTCAAATCATAGAGCGAGGTTTCGTATTATTTAGATCCAAGAAAAGACATATGACAATGTTGTTTCCAATACAAATGATGAAAATCAATGTATTTTCATTAGAATTAACTAAAATGTTCCTGATTTTCCGTTTATATTACCGATGGAAGATGTACACGAAAACCGCTCTATTCCGGCTGAAACGTCGATATATGCAATATAAACAGAACTTCTCCCCTTTTCAATCTCTTACTCAGTATTTTAACGAGAAACAAATAGTTGATTGAAAATGAAGTTTTTAAGGTTATTATCTAATCAATTATGTGTTTGCATCATTTTTACGTATATATAGTGAATTAATACCCATAAACTGAAAATTCACAAAAACGTGGAAAAACGGCAAAATATTGCCTAATTCGATGATATTTTGTTTAAATCACATAGAGAAAAAGGGGATGATAATCGTCAAAATATTGCTAAATTCGATGATTTTTCGTACGAACAAAATGCAAGAAAATTTGCTTAAAATGCTATATTATGCGACATTCTGAGATTTGAAGGCCAAATCACATATCGTGATACTACATGATATAGTATCGAAATATTGGTAAAAATGAATATATTTACGTATTATCAAACTACATGGAAAACGTGAAAAAAGTCACTATTTTACCATATATGAGGATTTTAACTTCAAATCATAGAGCGAGGTTTCGTATTATTTAGATCCAAGAAAAGACATATGACAATGTTGTTTCCAATACAAATGATAAAAATCAATGTGTTTTCATTAGAATTTACTAAAATGTTCCTGATTTTCCGTTTATATTACCGATGGAAGATGTACAGGTAAAACCGCTCTATTCCGGCTGAAACGTCGATATATGCAATAAAAACAGAACTTCTCCCCTTTTCAATCTCTTACTCAGTATTTTAACGAGAAACAAATAGTTGATTGAAAATGAAGTTTTTAAGGTTATTATCTAATCAAATATATGTTTGCATCATTTTTACGTATATATAGTGAATTAGTACCCATAAACTGATGATTCAAAAAAACGTGGAAAAAACGGTTAAATATTGCCTAATACGATGATATTTTGTTTAAATCACATAGAGGAAAAGGGGATGATAAACGTCAAAATATTGCTAAATTCGATGATTTTTCGTACGAAACAAAATGCAAGAAAACTTGCTTAAAATGCTATATTATTCGACATTCTGAGATTTGAAGGCCAAATCACATATCGTGATACTACATGAAGTAGTATCGAAATATTGGTAAAAACGAATATATTTACGTAAAATCACACTACATGGAAAACATGAAAAAAGTCACTATTTTACCATATATGAGGATTTTAACTTCAAATCATAGAGCGAGGTTTCGTATTATTTAGATCCAAGAAAAGACATATGACAATGTTGTTTCCAATACAAATGATAAAAATCAATGTGTTTTCATTAGAATTAACTAAAATGTTTCTGATTTTCCGTTTATATTACTGATGGAAGATGTACACGAAAACCGCTCTATTCCGGCTGAAACGTCGATATATGCAATATAAACAGAACTTCTCCCCTTTTCAATCTCTTACTCAGTATTTTAACGAGAAACAAATAGTTGATTGAAAATGAAGTTTTTAAGGTTATTATCTAATCAATTATGTGTTTGCATCATTTTTATCGTATATATAGTGAATTAATACCTATAAACTGAAAATTCATAAAAACGTGGAAAAACGGCAAAATATTACCTAATTCGATGATATTTTGTTTAAATCACATAGAGGAAAAGGGGATGATAAGCGTCAAAATATTGCTAAATTCGATGATTTTTCGTACGAAACAAAATGCAAGAAAACTTGCTTAAAATGCTATATTATGCGACATTCTGAGATTTGAAGGCCAAATCACATATCGTGATACTACATGAAGTAGTATCGAAATATTGGTAAAAACGAATATATTTACGTAAAATCACACTACATGGAAAACGTGAAAAAAGTCACTATTTTACCATATATGAGGATTTTAACTTCAAATCATAGAGCGAGGTTTCGTATTATTTAGATCCAAGAAAAGACATATGACAATGTTGTTTCCAATACAAATGATAAAAATCAATATGTTTTCATTAGAATTAACTAAAATGATCCTGATTTTCAGTTTATATTACCGGTGGAAGATGTACACGAAAACCGCTCTATTCCGGCTGAAACGTCGATATATGCAATAAAAACAGAACTTCTCCCCTTTTCAATCTCTTACTCAGTATTTTAACGAGAAACAAATAGTTGATTGAAAATGAAGTTTTTAAGGTTATTATCTAATCAAATATATGTTTGCATCATTTTTACGTATATATAGTGAATTAATACCCATAAACTGATGATTCAAAAAAACGTGGAAAAACGGTTAAATATTGCCTAATACGATGATATTTTGTTTAAATCACATAGAGGAAAAGGGGATGATAAACGTCAAAATATTGCTAAATTCGATGATTTTTCGTACGAAACAAAATGCAAGAAAACTTGCTTAAAATGCTATATTATTCGACATTCTGAGATTTGAAGGCCAAATCACATATCGTGATACTACATGAAGTAGTATCGAAATATTGGTAAAAACGAATATATTTACGTAAAATCACACTACATGGAAAACGTGAAAAAAGTCACTATTTTACCATATATGAGGATTTTAACTTCAAATCATAGAGCGAGGTTTCGTATTATTTAGATCCAAGAAAAGACATATGACAATGTTGTTTCCAATACAAATGATAAAAATCAATGTGTTTTCATTAGAATTACTAAAATGTTTCTGATTTTCCGCTTATATTACTGATGGAAGATGTACACGAAAACCGCTCTATTCCGGCTGAAACGTCGATATATGCAATAAAAACAGAACTTCTCCCCTTTTCAATCTCTTACTCAGTATTTTAACGAGAAACAAATAGTTGATTTAAAATGAAGTTTTTAAGGTTATTATCTAATCAATTATGTGTTTGCATCATTTTTACGTATATATAGTGAATTAATACCCATAAACTGAAAATTCACAAAAACGTGGAAAACGGCAAAATATTGCCTAATTCGATGATATTTTGTTTAAATCACATAGAGAAAAAGGGGATGATAATCGTCAAAATATTGCTAAATTCGATGATTTTTCGTACGAAACCAAATGCAAGAAAATTTGCTTAAAATGCTATATTATGCGACATTCTGAGATTTGAAGGCCAAATCACATATCGTGGTTCTATATGAAGTAGTATCGAAATATTGGTAAAAACGAATATATTTACGTAAAATCACACTACATGGAAAACGCGAAAAAAGTCACTATTTTACCATATATGAGGATTTTAACTTCAAATCATAGAGCGAGGTTTCGTATTATTTAGATCCAAGAAAAGACATATGACAATGTTGTTTCCAATACAAATGATAAAAATCAATATGTTTTTATTAGAATTAACCAAAATGATCCTGATTTTCCGTTTATATTACCGATGGAAGATGTACACGAAAACCGCTCTATTCCGGCTGAAACGTCGATATATGCAATAAAAACAGAACTTCTCCCCTTTTCAATCTCTTACTCAGTATTTTAACGAGAAACAAATAGTTGATTGAAAATGAAGTTTTTAAGGTTATTATCTAATCAATTATGTGTTTGCATCATTTTTACGTATATATAGTGAATTAATACCCATAAACTAAAAATTCACAAAAACGTGGAAAAACGGCAAAATATTGCCTAATTCGATGATATTCTGTTTAAATCACATAGAGAAAAAGGGGATGATAATCGTCAAAATATTGCTAAATTCGATGATTTTTCGTACGAAACAAAATGCAAGAAAACTTGCTTAAAATGCTATATTATGCGACATTCTGAGATTTGAAGGCCAAATCACATATCGTGATACTACATGAAATAGTATCGAAATATTGGTAAAAATGAATATATTTACGTATTATCAAACTACATGGAAAACGTGAAAAAAGTCACTATTTTACCATATATGAGGATTTTAACTTCAAATCATAGAGCGAGGTTTCGTATTATTTAGATCCAAGAAAAGACATATGACAATGTTGTTTCCAATACAAATGATAAAAATCAATGTGTTTTCATTAGAATTAACTAAAATGTTTCTAATTTTCCGCTTATATATATATATATTTTTTTTTTTTTTTTTTGTGATATATACAAGAGTTGTTACATTCTTGTACAGCCACTAGTACGCGTATCGTTTCGGGCAAGTCCTTAATCCTATGGTCCCTGGAATACGATCCCTTGCCGCGAAGAATCGTTGTTACAACCAAGTACACATTTTACTGTTGCGTTAAACAGAGGCTACAGTTAAGGAATTGCGCCCAGTAAATCCTCCCCGGCCAGGATACGAACCCATGACATAGCGCTCGCGGAACGCCAGGCGAGTGTCTTACCACTACACCACGGGGACTGCAAATACTGATGGAAGATGTACACGAAAACCGCTCTATTCCGGCTGAAACGTCGATATATGCAATAAAAACAGAACTTCTCCCCTTTTTATTCTCTTACTCAGTATTTTAACGAGAAACAAATAGTTGATTGAAAAAGAAGTTTTTAAGGTTATTATCTAATCAATTATGTGTTTGCATCATTTTTATCGTATATATAGTGAATTAATACCCATAAACTGAAAATTCACGAAAACGTTTAAAAACGGCAAAGTATTGCCTAATTCGATGATATTTTGTTTAAATCACATAGAGGAAAAGGGGATGATAAGCGTCAAAATATTGCTAAATTCGATGATTTTTCGTACGAAACAAAATGCAAGAAAACTTGCTTAAAATGCTACATTATGCGACATTCTGAGATTTGAAGGCCAAATCACATATCGTGATACGACATGAAGTAGTATCGAAATATTGGTAAAAACGAATATATTTACGTAAAATCACACTACATGGAAAACGTGAAAAAAGTCACTATTTTACCATATATGAGGATTTTAACTTCAAATCATAGAGCGAGGTTTCGTATTATTTAGATCCAAGAAAAGACATATGACAATGTTGTTTCCAATACAAATGATGAAAATCAATGTATTTTCATTAGAATTAACTAAAATGTTCCTGATTTTCCGTTTATATTACCGATGGAAGATGTACACGAAAACCGCTCTATTCCGGCTGAAACGTCGATATATGCAATATAAACAGAACTTCTCCCCTTTTCAATCTCTTACTCAGTATTTTAACGAGAAACAAATAGTTGATTGAAAATGAAGTTTTTAAGGTTATTATCTAATCAATTATGTGTTTGCATCATTTTTACGTATATATAGTGAATTAATACCCATAAACTGAAAATTCACAAAAACGTGGAAAAACGGCAAAATATTGCCTAATTCGATGATATTTTGTTTAAATCACATAGAGAAAAAGGGGATGATAATCGTCAAAATATTGCTAAATTCGATGATTTTTCGTACGAACAAAATGCAAGAAAATTTGCTTAAAATGCTATATTATGCGACATTCTGAGATTTGAAGGCCAAATCACATATCGTGATACTACATGATATAGTATCGAAATATTGGTAAAAATGAATATATTTACGTATTATCAAACTACATGGAAAACGTGAAAAAAGTCACTATTTTACCATATATGAGGATTTTAACTTCAAATCATAGAGCGAGGTTTCGTATTATTTAGATCCAAGAAAAGACATATGACAATGTTGTTTCCAATACAAATGATAAAAATCAATGTGTTTTCATTAGAATTTACTAAAATGTTCCTGATTTTCCGTTTATATTACCGATGGAAGATGTACAGGTAAAACCGCTCTATTCCGGCTGAAACGTCGATATATGCAATAAAAACAGAACTTCTCCCCTTTTCAATCTCTTACTCAGTATTTTAACGAGAAACAAATAGTTGATTGAAAATGAAGTTTTTAAGGTTATTATCTAATCAAATATATGTTTGCATCATTTTTACGTATATATAGTGAATTAGTACCCATAAACTGATGATTCAAAAAAACGTGGAAAAACGGTTAAATATTGCCTAATACGATGATATTTTGTTTAAATCACATAGAGGAAAAGGGGATGATAAACGTCAAAATATTGCTAAATTCGATGATTTTTCGTACGAAACAAAATGCAAGAAAACTTGCTTAAAATGCTATATTATTCGACATTCTGAGATTTGAAGGCCAAATCACATATCGTGATACTACATGAAGTAGTATCGAAATATTGGTAAAAACGAATATATTTACGTAAAATCACACTACATGGAAAACATGAAAAAAGTCACTATTTTACCATATATGAGGATTTTAACTTCAAATCATAGAGCGAGGTTTCGTATTATTTAGATCCAAGAAAAGACATATGACAATGTTGTTTCCAATACAAATGATAAAAATCAATGTGTTTTCATTAGAATTAACTAAAATGTTTCTGATTTTCCGTTTATATTACTGATGGAAGATGTACACGAAAACCGCTCTATTCCGGCTGAAACGTCGATATATGCAATATAAACAGAACTTCTCCCCTTTTCAATCTCTTACTCAGTATTTTAACGAGAAACAAATAGTTGATTGAAAATGAAGTTTTTAAGGTTATTATCTAATCAATTATGTGTTTGCATCATTTTTATCGTATATATAGTGAATTAATACCTATAAACTGAAAATTCATAAAAACGTGGAAAAACGGCAAAATATTACCTAATTCGATGATATTTTGTTTAAATCACATAGAGGAAAAGGGGATGATAAGCGTCAAAATATTGCTAAATTCGATGATTTTTCGTACGAAACAAAATGCAAGAAAACTTGCTTAAAATGCTATATTATGCGACATTCTGAGATTTGAAGGCCAAATCACATATCGTGATACTACATGAAGTAGTATCGAAATATTGGTAAAAACGAATATATTTACGTAAAATCACACTACATGGAAAACGTGAAAAAAGTCACTATTTTACCATATATGAGGATTTTAACTTCAAATCATAGAGCGAGGTTTCGTATTATTTAGATCCAAGAAAAGACATATGACAATGTTGTTTCCAATACAAATGATAAAAATCAATATGTTTTCATTAGAATTAACTAAAATGATCCTGATTTTCAGTTTATATTACCGGTGGAAGATGTACACGAAAACCGCTCTATTCCGGCTGAAACGTCGATATATGCAATAAAAACAGAACTTCTCCCCTTTTCAATCTCTTACTCAGTATTTTAACGAGAAACAAATAGTTGATTGAAAATGAAGTTTTTAAGGTTATTATCTAATCAAATATATGTTTGCATCATTTTTACGTATATATAGTGAATTAATACCCATAAACTGATGATTCAAAAAAACGTGGAAAAACGGTTAAATATTGCCTAATACGATGATATTTTGTTTAAATCACATAGAGGAAAAGGGGATGATAAACGTCAAAATATTGCTAAATTCGATGATTTTTCGTACGAAACAAAATGCAAGAAAACTTGCTTAAAATGCTATATTATTCGACATTCTGAGATTTGAAGGCCAAATCACATATCGTGATACTACATGAAGTAGTATCGAAATATTGGTAAAAACGAATATATTTACGTAAAATCACACTACATGGAAAACGTGAAAAAAGTCACTATTTTACCATATATGAGGATTTTAACTTCAAATCATAGAGCGAGGTTTCGTATTATTTAGATCCAAGAAAAGACATATGACAATGTTGTTTCCAATACAAATGATAAAAATCAATGTGTTTTCATTAGAATTACTAAAATGTTTCTGATTTTCCGCTTATATTACTGATGGAAGATGTACACGAAAACCGCTCTATTCCGGCTGAAACGTCGATATATGCAATAAAAACAGAACTTCTCCCCTTTTCAATCTCTTACTCAGTATTTTAACGAGAAACAAATAGTTGATTTAAAATGAAGTTTTTAAGGTTATTATCTAATCAATTATGTGTTTGCATCATTTTTACGTATATATAGTGAATTAATACCCATAAACTGAAAATTCACAAAAACGTGGAAAACGGCAAAATATTGCCTAATTCGATGATATTTTGTTTAAATCACATAGAGAAAAAGGGGATGATAATCGTCAAAATATTGCTAAATTCGATGATTTTTCGTACGAAACCAAATGCAAGAAAATTTGCTTAAAATGCTATATTATGCGACATTCTGAGATTTGAAGGCCAAATCACATATCGTGGTTCTATATGAAGTAGTATCGAAATATTGGTAAAAACGAATATATTTACGTAAAATCACACTACATGGAAAACGTGAAAAAAGTCACTATTTTACCATATATGAGGATTTTAACTTCAAATCATAGAGCGAGGTTTCGTATTATTTAGATCCAAGAAAAGACATATGACAATGTTGTTTCCAATACAAATGATAAAAATCAATGTGTTTTCATTAGAATTAACTAAAATGTTTCTAATTTTCCGCTTATATATATATATATATTTTTTTTTTTTTTTTTTTTTTTTTTTTTTTTTTTTTTTTTTTTTTTTGTGATATATACAAGAGTTGTTACATTCTTGTACAGCCACTAGTACGCGTATCGTTTCGGGCAAGTCCTTAATCCTATGGTCCCTGGAATACGATCCCTTGCCGCGAAGAATCGTTGTTACAACCAAGTACACATTTTACTGTTGCGTTAAACAGAGGCTACAGTTAAGGAATTGCGCCCAGTAAATCCTCCCCGGCCAGGATACGAACCCATGACATAGCGCTCGCGGAACGCCAGGCGAGTGTCTTACCACTACACCACGGGGACTGCAAATACTGATGGAAGATGTACACGAAAACCGCTCTATTCCGGCTGAAACGTCGATATATGCAATAAAAACAGAACTTCTCCCCTTTTTATTCTCTTACTCAGTATTTTAACGAGAAACAAATAGTTGATTGAAAAAGAAGTTTTTAAGGTTATTATCTAATCAATTATGTGTTTGCATCATTTTTATCGTATATATAGTGAATTAATACCCATAAACTGAAAATTCACGAAAACGTTTAAAAACGGCAAAGTATTGCCTAATTCGATGATATTTTGTTTAAATCACATAGAGGAAAAGGGGATGATAAGCGTCAAAATATTGCTAAATTCGATGATTTTTCGTACGAAACAAAATGCAAGAAAACTTGCTTAAAATGCTACATTATGCGACATTCTGAGATTTGAAGGCCAAATCACATATCGTGATACGACATGAAGTAGTATCGAAATATTGGTAAAAACGAATATATTTACGTAAAATCACACTACATGGAAAACGTGAAAAAAGTCACTATTTTACCATATATGAGGATTTTAACTTCAAATCATAGAGCGAGGTTTCGTATTATTTAGATCCAAGAAAAGACATATGACAATGTTGTTTCCAATACAAATGATGAAAATCAATGTATTTTCATTAGAATTAACTAAAATGTTCCTGATTTTCCGTTTATATTACCGATGGAAGATGTACACGAAAACCGCTCTATTCCGGCTGAAACGTCGATATATGCAATATAAACAGAACTTCTCCCCTTTTCAATCTCTTACTCAGTATTTTAACGAGAAACAAATAGTTGATTGAAAATGAAGTTTTTAAGGTTATTATCTAATCAATTATGTGTTTGCATCATTTTTACGTATATATAGTGAATTAATACCCATAAACTGAAAATTCACAAAAACGTGGAAAAACGGCAAAATATTGCCTAATTCGATGATATTTTGTTTAAATCACATAGAGAAAAAGGGGATGATAATCGTCAAAATATTGCTAAATTCGATGATTTTTCGTACGAACAAAATGCAAGAAAATTTGCTTAAAATGCTATATTATGCGACATTCTGAGATTTGAAGGCCAAATCACATATCGTGATACTACATGATATAGTATCGAAATATTGGTAAAAATGAATATATTTACGTATTATCAAACTACATGGAAAACGTGAAAAAAGTCACTATTTTACCATATATGAGGATTTTAACTTCAAATCATAGAGCGAGGTTTCGTATTATTTAGATCCAAGAAAAGACATATGACAATGTTGTTTCCAATACAAATGATAAAAATCAATGTGTTTTCATTAGAATTTACTAAAATGTTCCTGATTTTCCGTTTATATTACCGATGGAAGATGTACAGGTAAAACCGCTCTATTCCGGCTGAAACGTCGATATATGCAATAAAAACAGAACTTCTCCCCTTTTCAATCTCTTACTCAGTATTTTAACGAGAAACAAATAGTTGATTGAAAATGAAGTTTTTAAGGTTATTATCTAATCAAATATATGTTTGCATCATTTTTACGTATATATAGTGAATTAATACCCATAAACTGATGATTCAAAAAAACGTGGAAAAACGGTTAAATATTGCCTAATACGATGATATTTTGTTTAAATCACATAGAGGAAAAGGGGATGATAAACGTCAAAATATTGCTAAATTCGATGATTTTTCGTACGAAACAAAATGCAAGAAAACTTGCATAAAATGCTATATTATTCGACATTCTGAGATTTGAAGGCCAAATCACATATCGTGATACTACATGAAGTAGTATCGAAATATTGGTAAAAACGAATATATTTACGTAAAATCACACTACATGGAAAACATGAAAAAAGTCACTATTTTACCATATATGAGGATTTTAACTTCAAATCATAGAGCGAGGTTTCGTATTATTTAGATCCAAGAAAAGACATATGACAATGTTGTTTCCAATACAAATGATAAAAATCAATGTGTTTTCATTAGAATTAACTAAAATGTTTCTGATTTTCCGTTTATATTACTGATGGAAGATGTACACGAAAACCGCTCTATTCCGGCTGAAACGTCGATATATGCAATATAAACAGAACTTCTCCCCTTTTCAATCTCTTACTCAGTATTTTAACGAGAAACAAATAGTTGATTGAAAATGAAGTTTTTAAGGTTATTATCTAATCAATTATGTGTTTGCATCATTTTTATCGTATATATAGTGAATTAATACCTATAAACTGAAAATTCATAAAAACGTGGAAAAACGGCAAAATATTACCTAATTCGATGATATTTTGTTTAAATCACATAGAGGAAAAGGGGATGATAAGCGTCAAAATATTGCTAAATTCGATGATTTTTCGTACGAAACAAAATGCAAGAAAACTTGCTTAAAATGCTATATTATGCGACATTCTGCGATTTGAAGGCCAAATCACATATCGTGATACTACATGAAGTAGTATCGAAATATTGGTAAAAACGAATATATTTACGTAAAATCACACTACATGGAAAACGTGAAAAAAGTCACTATTTTACCATATATGAGGATTTTAACTTCAAATCATAGAGCGAGGTTTCGTATTATTTAGATCCAAGAAAAGACATATGACAATGTTGTTTCCAATACAAATGATAAAAATCAATATGTTTTCATTAGAATTAACTAAAATGATCCTGATTTTCAGTTTATATTACCGGTGGAAGATGTACACGAAAACCGCTCTATTCCGGCTGAAACGTCGATATATGCAATAAAAACAGAACTTCTCCCCTTTTCAATCTCTTACTCAGTATTTTAACGAGAAACAAATAGTTGATTGAAAATGAAGTTTTTAAGGTTATTATCTAATCAAATATATGTTTGCATCATTTTTACGTATATATAGTGAATTAATACCCATAAACTGATGATTCAAAAAAACGTGGAAAAACGGTTAAATATTGCCTAATACGATGATATTTTGTTTAAATCACATAGAGGAAAAGGGGATGATAAACGTCAAAATATTGCTAAATTCGATGATTTTTCGTACGAAACAAAATGCAAGAAAACTTGCTTAAAATGCTATATTATTCGACATTCTGAGATTTGAAGGCCAAATCACATATCGTGATACTACATGAAGTAGTATCGAAATATTGGTAAAAACGAATATATTTACGTAAAATCACACTACATGGAAAACGTGAAAAAAGTCACTATTTTACCATATATGAGGATTTTAACTTCAAATCATAGAGCGAGGTTTCGTATTATTTAGATCCAAGAAAAGACATATGACAATGTTGTTTCCAATACAAATGATAAAAATCAATGTGTTTTCATTAGAATTAACTAAAATGTTTCTGATTTTCCGTTTATATTACTGATGGAAGATGTACACGAAAACCGCCCTATTCCGGCTGAAACGTCGATATATGCAATAAAAACAGAACTTCTCCCCTTTTCAATCTCTTACTCAGTATTTTAACGAGAAACAAATAGTTGATTGAAAAAGAAGTTTTTAAGGTTATTAAAATCAATTATGTGTTTGCATCATTTTTATCGTATATATAGTGAATTAATACCCATAAACTGAAAATTCACGAAAACGTTTAAAAACGGCAAAGTATTGCCTAATTCGATGATATTTTGTTTAAATCACATAGAGGAAAAGGGGATGATAAGCGTCAAAATATTGCTAAATTCGATAATTTTTCGTACGAAACAAAATGCAAGAAAACTTGCTTGAAATGCTATATTATGCGACATTCTGAGATTTGAAGGCCAAATCACATATCGTGATACGACATGAAGTAGTATCGAAATATTGGTAAAAACGAATATATTTACGTAAAATCACACTACATGGAAAACGTGAAAAAAGTCACTATTTTACCATATATGAGGATTTTAACTTCAAATCATAGAGCGAGGTTTCGTATTATTTAGATCCAAGAAAAGACATATGACAATGTTGTTTCCAATACAAATGATGAAAATCAATGTATTTTCATTAGAATTAACTAAAATGTTCCTGATTTTCCGTTTATATTACCGATGGAAGATGTACACGAAAACCGCTCTATTCCGGCTGAAACGTCGATATATGCAATATAAACAGAACTTCTCCCCTTTTCAATCTCTTACTCAGTATTTTAACGAGAAACAAATAGTTGATTGAAAATGAAGTTTTTAAGGTTATTATCTAATCAATTATGTGTTTGCATCATTTTTACGTATATATAGTGAATTAATACCCATAAACTGAAAATTCACAAAAACGTGGAAAAACGGCAAAATATTGCCTAATTCGATGATATTTTGTTTAAATCACATAGAGAAAAAGGGGATGATAATCGTCAAAATATTGCTAAATTCGATGATTTTTCGTACGAACAAAATGCAAGAAAATTTGCTTAAAATGCTATATTATGCGACATTCTGAGATTTGAAGGCCAAATCACATATCGTGATACTACATGATATAGTATCGAAATATTGGTAAAAATGAATATATTTACGTATTATCAAACTACATGGAAAACGTGAAAAAAGTCACTATTTTACCATATATGAGGATTTTAACTTCAAATCATAGAGCGAGGTTTCGTATTATTTAGATCCAAGAAAAGACATATGACAATGTTGTTTCCAATACAAATGATAAAAATCAATGTGTTTTCATTAGAATTTACTAAAATGTTCCTGATTTTCCGTTTATATTACCGATGGAAGATGAACAGGTAAAACCGCTCTATTCCGGCTGAAACGTCGATATATGCAATAAAAACAGAACTTCTCCCCTTTTCAATCTCTTACTCAGTATTTTAACGAGAAACAAATAGTTGATTGAAAATGAAGTTTTTAAGGTTATTATCTAATCAAATATATGTTTGCATCATTTTTACGTATATATAGTGAATTAATACCCATAAACTGATGATTCAAAAAAACGTGGAAAAACGGTTAAATATTGCCTAATACGATGATATTTTGTTTAAATCACATAGAGGAAAAGGGGATGATAAACGTCAAAATATTGCTAAATTCGATGATTTTTCGTACGAAACAAAATGCAAGAAAACTTGCTTAAAATGCTATATTATTCGACATTCTGAGATTTGAAGGCCAAATCACATATCGTGATACTACATGAAGTAGTATCGAAATATTGGTAAAAACGAATATATTTACGTAAAATCACACTACATGGAAAACATGAAAAAAGTCACTATTTTACCATATATGAGGATTTTAACTTCAAATCATAGAGCGAGGTTTCGTATTATTTAGATCCAAGAAAAGACATATGACAATGTTGTTTCCAATACAAATGATAAAAATCAATGTGTTTTCATTAGAATTAACTAAAATGTTTCTGATTTTCCGTTTATATTACTGATGGAAGATGTACACGAAAACCGCTCTATTCCGGCTGAAACGTCGATATATGCAATATAAACAGAACTTCTCCCCTTTTCAATCTCTTACTCAGTATTTTAACGAGAAACAAATAGTTGATTGAAAATGAAGTTTTTAAGGTTATTATCTAATCAATTATGTGTTTGCATCATTTTTATCGTATATATAGTGAATTAATACCTATAAACTGAAAATTCATAAAAACGTGGAAAAACGGCAAAATATTACCTAATTCGATGATATTTTGTTTAAATCACATAGAGGAAAAGGGGATGATAAGCGTCAAAATATTGCTAAATTCGATGATTTTTCGTACGAAACAAAATGCAAGAAAACTTGCTTAAAATGCTATATTATGCGACATTCTGCGATTTGAAGGCCAAATCACATATCGTGATACTACATGAAGTAGTATCGAAATATTGGTAAAAACGAATATATTTACGTAAAATCACACTACATGGAAAACGTGAAAAAAGTCACTATTTTACCATATATGAGGATTTTAACTTCAAATCATAGAGCGAGGTTTCGTATTATTTAGATCCAAGAAAAGACATATGACAATGTTGTTTCCAATACAAATGATAAAAATCAATATGTTTTCATTAGAATTAACTAAAATGATCCTGATTTTCAGTTTATATTACCGGTGGAAGATGTACACGAAAACCGCTCTATTCCGGCTGAAACGTCGATATATGCAATAAAAACAGAACTTCTCCCCTTTTCAATCTCTTACTCAGTATTTTAACGAGAAACAAATAGTTGATTGAAAATGAAGTTTTTAAGGTTATTATCTAATCAAATATATGTTTGCATCATTTTTACGTATATATAGTGAATTAATACCCATAAACTGATGATTCAAAAAAACGTGGAAAAACGGTTAAATATTGCCTAATACGATGATATTTTGTTTAAATCACATAGAGGAAAAGGGGATGATAAACGTCAAAATATTGCTAAATTCGATGATTTTTCGTACGAAACAAAATGCAAGAAAACTTGCTTAAAATGCTATATTATTCGACATTCTGAGATTTGAAGGCCAAATCACATATCGTGATACTACATGAAGTAGTATCGAAATATTGGTAAAAACGAATATATTTACGTAAAATCACACTACATGGAAAACGTGAAAAAAGTCACTATTTTACCATATATGAGGATTTTAACTTCAAATCATAGAGCGAGGTTTCGTATTATTTAGATCCAAGAAAAGACATATGACAATGTTGTTTCCAATACAAATGATAAAAATCAATGTGTTTTCATTAGAATTAACTAAAATGTTTCTGATTTTCCGTTTATATTACTGATGGAAGATGTACACGAAAACCGCCCTATTCCGGCTGAAACGTCGATATATGCAATAAAAACAGAACTTCTCCCCTTTTCAATCTCTTACTCAGTATTTTAACGAGAAACAAATAGTTGATTGAAAAAGAAGTTTTTAAGGTTATTAAAATCAATTATGTGTTTGCATCATTTTTATCGTATATATAGTGAATTAATACCCATAAACTGAAAATTCACGAAAACGTTTAAAAACGGCAAAGTATTGCCTAATTCGATGATATTTTGTTTAAATCACATAGAGGAAAAGGGGATGATAAGCGTCAAAATATTGCTAAATTCGATAATTTTTCGTACGAAACAAAATGCAAGAAAACTTGCTTGAAATGCTATATTATGCGACATTCTGAGATTTGAAGGCCAAATCACATATCGTGATACGACATGAAGTAGTATCGAAATATTGGTAAAAACGAATATATTTACGTAAAATCACACTACATGGAAAACGTGAAAAAAGTCACTATTTTACCATATATGAGGATTTTAACTTCAAATCATAGAGCGAGGTTTCGTATTATTTAGATCCAAGAAAAGACATATGACAATGTTGTTTCCAATACAAATGATGAAAATCAATGTGTTTTCATTAGAATTAACTAAAATGTTCCTGATTTTCCGTTTATATTACCGATGGAAGATGTACACGAAAACCGCTCTATTCCGGCTGAAACGTCGATATATGCAATATAAACAGAACTTCTCCCCTTTTCAATCTCTTACTCAGTATTTTAACGAGAAACAAATAGTTGATTGAAAATGAAGTTTTTAAGGTTATTATCTAATCAATTATGTGTTTGCATCATTTTTACGTATATATAGTGAATTAATACCCATAAACTGAAAATTCACAAAAACGTGGAAAAACGGCGAAATATTGCCTAATTCGATGATATTTTGTTTAAATCACATAGAGAAAAAGGGGATGATAATCGTCAAAATATTGCTAAATTCGATGATTTTACGTACGAACAAAATGCAAGAAAATTTGCTTAAAATGCTATATTATGCGACATTCTGAGATTTGAAGGCCAAATCACATATCGTGATACTACATGAAGTAGTATCGAAATATTGGTAAAAACGAATATATTTACGTAAAATCACACTACATGGAAAACGTGAAAAAAGTCACTATTTTACCATATATGAGGATTTTAACTTCAAATCATAGAGCGAGGTTTCGTATTATTTAGATCCAAGAAAAGACATATGACAATGTTGTTTCCAATACAAATGATAAAAATCAATGTGTTTTCATTAGAATTAACTAAAATGTTTCTGATTTTCCGTTTATATTACTGATGGAAGATGTACACGAAAACCGCTCTATTCCGGCTGAAACGTCGATATATGCAATATAAACAGAACTTCTCCCCTTTTCAATCTCTTACTCAGTATTTTAACGAGAAACAAATAGTTGATTGAAAATGAAGTTTTTAAGGTTATTATCTAATCAATTATGTGTTTGCATCATTTTTATCGTATATATAGTGAATTAATACCCATAAACTGAAAATTCACAAAAACGTGGAAAACGGCAAAATATTGCCTAATTCGATGATATTTTGTTTAAATCACATAGAGAAAAAGGGGATGATAATCGTCAAAATATTGCTAAATTCGATGATTTTTCGTACGAAACCAAATGCAAGAAAATTTGCTTAAAATGCTATATTATGCGACATTCTGAGATTTGAAGGCCAAATCACATATCGTGGTTCTACATGAAGTAGTATCGAAATATTGGTAAAAACGAATATATTTACGTAAAATCACACTACATGGAAAACGCGAAAAAAGTCACTATTTTACCATATATGAGGATTTTAACTTCAAATCATAGAGCGAGGTTTCGTATTATTTAGATCCAAGAAAAGACATATGACAATGTTGTTTCCAATACAAATGATAAAAATCAATATGTTTTCATTAGAATTAACCAAAATGATCCTGATTTTCCGTTTATATTACCGATGGAAGATGTACACGAAAACCGCTCTATTCCGGCTGAAACGTCGATATATGCAATAAAAACAGAACTTCTCCCCTTTTCAATCTCTTACTCAGTATTTTAACGAGAAACAAATAGTTGATTGAAAATGAAGTTTTTAAGGTTATTATCTAATCAATTATGTGTTTGCATCATTTTTACGTATATATAGTGAATTAATACCCATAAACTAAAAATTCATAAAAACGTGGAAAAACGGCAAAATATTGCCTAATTCGATGATATTCTGTTTAAATCACATAGAGAAAAAGGGGATGATAATCGTCAAAATATTGCTAAATTCGATGATTTTTCGTACGAAACAAAATGCAAGAAAACTTGCTTAAAATGCTATATTATGCGACATTCTGAGATTTGAAGGCCAAATCACATATCGTGATACTACATGAAATAGTATCGAAATATTGGTAAAAATGAATATATTTACGTATTATCAAACTACATGGAAAACGTGAAAAAAGTCACTATTTTACCATATATGAGGATTTTAACTTCAAATCATAGAGCGAGGTTTCGTATTATTTAGATCCAAGAAAAGACATATGACAATGTTGTTTCCAATACAAATGATAAAAATCAATGTGTTTTCATTAGAATTAACTAAAATGTTTCTAATTTTCCGCTTATATATATATATTTTTTTTTTTTTTTTTTTTTTTTTTTTTTTTTTTTTTTTTTTTTTTTTTTTTTTTTTTTTTTTTTTTTTTGAGATATATACAAGAGTTGTTACATTCTTGTACAGCCACTAGTACGCGTATCGTTTCGGGCAAGTCCTTAATCCTATGGTCCCTGGAATACGATCCCTTGCCGCGAAGAATCGTTGTTACAACCAAGTACACATTTTACTGTTGCGTTAAACAGAGGCTACAGTTAAGGAATTGCGCCCAGTAAATCCTCCCCGGCCAGGATACGAACCCATGACATAGCGCTCGCGGAACGCCAGGCGAGTGTCTTACCACTACACCACGGGGACTGCAAATACTGATGGAAGATGTACACGAAAACCGCTCTATTCCGGCTGAAACGTCGATATATGCAATAAAAACAGAACTTCTCCCCTTTTTATTCTCTTACTCAGTATT
The DNA here is from genome assembly GCF_040958095.1 of Procambarus clarkii. NCBI lineage: Eukaryota > Metazoa > Arthropoda > Malacostraca > Decapoda > Cambaridae > Procambarus > Procambarus clarkii. The sequence goes on along the minus strand of NW_027189147.1, from coordinate 2,686,146 downwards.
TTAACGAGAAACAAATAGTTGATTGAAAAAGAAGTTTTTAAGGTTATTATCTAATCAATTATGTGTTTGCATCATTTTTATCGTATATATAGTGAATTAATACCCATAAACTGAAAATTCACGAAAACGTTTAAAAACGGCAAAGTATTGCCTAATTCGATGATATTTTGTTTAAATCACATAGAGGAAAAGGGGATGATAAGCGTCAAAATATTGCTAAATTCGATGATTTTTCGTACGAAACAAAATGCAAGAAAACTTGCTTAAAATGCTACATTATGCGACATTCTGAGATTTGAAGGCCAAATCACATATCGTGATACGACATGAAGTAGTATCGAAATATTAGTAAAAACGAATATATTTACGTAAAATCACACTACATGGAAAACGTGAAAAAAGTCACTATTTTACCATATATGAGGATTTTAACTTCAAATCATAGAGCAAGGTTTCGTATTATTTAGATCCAAGAAAAGACATATGACAATGTTGTTTCCAATACAAATGATGAAAATCAATGTATTTTCATTAGAATTAACTAAAATGTTCCTGATTTTCCGTTTATATTACCGATGGAAGATGTACACGAAAACCGCTCTATTCCGGCTGAAACGTCGATATATGCAATATAAACAGAACTTCTCCCCTTTTCAATCTCTTACTCAGTATTTTAACGAGAAACAAATAGTTGATTGAAAATGAAGTTTTTAAGGTTATTATCTAATCAATTATGTGTTTGCATCATTTTTACGTATATATAGTGAATTAATACCCATAAACTGAAAATTCACAAAAACGTGGAAAAACGGCAAAATATTGCCTAATTCGATGATATTTTGTTTAAATCACATAGAGAAAAAGGGGATGATAATCGTCAAAATATTGCTAAATTCGATGATTTTTCGTACGAACAAAATGCAAGAAAATTTGCTTAAAATGCTATATTATGCGACATTCTGAGATTTGAAGGCCAAATCACATATCGTGATACTACATGATATAGTATCGAAATATTGGTAAAATTGAATATATTTACGTATTATCAAACTACATGGAAAACGTGAAAAAAGTCACTATTTTACCATATATGAGGATTTTAACTTCAAATCATAGAGCGAGGTTTCGTATTATTTAGATCCAAGAAAAGACATATGACAATGTTGTTTCCAATACAAATGATAAAAATCAATGTGTTTTCATTAGAATTTACTAAAATGTTCCTGATTTTCCGTTTATATTACCGATGGAAGATGTACAGGTAAAACCGCTCTATTCCGGCTGAAACGTCGATATATGCAATAAAAACAGAACTTCTCCCCTTTTCAATCTCTTACTCAGTATTTTAACGAGAAACAAATAGTTGATTGAAAATGAAGTTTTTAAGGTTATTATCTAATCAAATATATGTTTGCATCATTTTTACGTATATATAGTGAATTAATACCCATAAACTGATGATTCAAAAAAACGTGGAAAAACGGTTAAATATTGCCTAATATTTTGTTTAAATCACATAGAGGAAAAGGGGATGATAAACGTCAAAATATTGCTAAATTCGATGATTTTTCGTACGAAACAAAATGCAAGAAAACTTACTTAAAATGCTATATTATTCGACATTCTGAGATTTGAAGGCCAAATCACATATCGTGATACTACATGAAGTAGTATCGAAATATTGGTAAAAACGAATATATTTACGTAAAATCACACTACATGGAAAACATGAAAAAAGTCACTATTTTACCATATATGAGGATTTTAACTTCAAATCATAGAGCGAGGTTTCGTATTATTTAGATCCAAGAAAAGACATATGACAATGTTGTTTCCAATACAAATGATAAAAATCAATGTGTTTTCATTAGGATTAACTAAAATGTTTCTGATTTTCCGTTTATATTACTGATGGAAGATGTACACGAAAACCGCTCTATTCCGGCTGAAACGTCGATATATGCAATATAAACAGAACTTCTCCCCTTTTCAATCTCTTACTCAGTATTTTAACGAGAAACAAATAGTTGATTGAAAATGAAGTTTTTAAGGTAATTATCTAATCAATTATGTGTTTGCATCATTTTTATCGTATATATAGTGAATTAATACCTATAAACTGAAAATTCATAAAAACGTGGAAAAACGGCAAAATATTACCTAATTCGATGATATTTTGTTTAAATCACATAGAGGAAAAGGGGATGATAAGCGTCAAAATATTGCTAAATTCGATGATTTTTCGTACGAAACAAAATGCAAGAAAACTTGCTTAAAATGCTATATTATGCGACATTCTGAGATTTGAAGGCCAAGTCACATATCGTGATACTACATGAAGTAGTATCGAAATATTGGTAAAAACGAATATATTTACGTAAAATCACACTACATGGAAAACGTGAAAAAAGTCACTATTTTACCATATATGAGGATTTTAACTTCAAATCATAGAGCGAGGTTTCGTATTATTTAGATCCAAGAAAAGACATATGACAATGTTGTTTCCAATACAAATGATAAAAATCAATATGTTTTCATTAGAATTAACTAAAATGATCCTGATTTTCAGTTTATATTACCGGTGGAAGATGTACACGAAAACCGCTCTATTCCGGCTGAAACGTCGATATATGCAATAAAAACAGAACTTCTCCCCTTTTCAATCTCTTACTCAGTATTTTAACGAGAAACAAATAGTTGATTGAAAATGAAGTTTTTAAGGTTATTATCTAATCAAATATATGTTTGCATCATTTTTACGTATATATAGTGAATTAATACCCATAAACTGATGATTCAAAAAAACGTGGAAAAACGGTTAAATATTGCCTAATACGATGATATTTTGTTTAAATCACATAGAGGAAAAGGGGATGATAAACGTCAAAATATTGCTAAATTCGATGATTTTTCGTACGAAACAAAATGCAAGAAAACTTGCTTAAAATGCTATATTATTCGACATTCTGAGATTTGAAGGCCAAATCACATATCGTGATACTACATGATATAGTATCGAAATATTGGTAAAAATGAATATATTTACGTATTATCAAACTACATGGAAAACGTGAAAAAAGTCACTATTTTACCATATATGAGGAGTTTAACTTCAAATCATAGAGCGAGGTTTCGTATTATTTAGATCCAAGAAAAGACATATGACAATGTTGTTTCCAATACAAATGATAAAAATCAATGTGTTTTCATTAGAATTTACTAAAATGTTCCTGATTTTCCGTTTATATTACCGATGGAAGATGTACAGGTAAAACCGCTCTATTCCGGCTGAAACGTCGATATATGCAATAAAAACAGAACTTCTCCCCTTTTCAATCTCTTACTCAGTATTTTAACGAGAAACAAATAGTTGATTGAAAATGAAGTTTTTAAGGTTATTATCTAATCAAATATATGTTTGCATCATTTTTACGTATATATAGTGAATTAATACCCATAAACTGATGATTCAAAAAAACGTGGAAAAACGGTTAAATATTGCCTAATACGATGATATTTTGTTTAAATCACATAGAGGAAAAGGGGATGATAAACGTCAAAATATTGCTAAATTCGATGATTTTTCGTACGAAACAAAATGCAAGAAAACTTGCTTAAAATGCTATATTATTCGACATTCTGAGATTTGAAGGCCAAATCACATATCGTGATACTACATGAAGTAGTATCGAAATATTGGTAAAAACGAATATATTTACGTAAAATCACACTACATGGAAAACATGAAAAAAGTCACTATTTTACCATATATGAGGATTTTAACTTCAAATCATAGAGCGAGGTTTCGTATTATTTAGATCCAAGAAAAGACATATGACAATGTTGTTTCCAATACAAATGATAAAAATCAATGTGTTTTCATTAGAATTAACTAAAATGTTTCTGATTTTCCGTTTATATTACTGATGGAAGATGTACACGAAAACCGCTCTATTCCGGCTGAAACGTCGATATATGCAATATAAACAGAACTTCTCCCCTTTTCAATCTCTTACTCAGTATTTTAACGAGAAACAAATAGTTGATTGAAAATGAAGTTTTTAAGGTTATTATCTAATCAATTATGTGTATGCATCATTTTTATCGTATATATAGTGAATTAATACCTATAAACTGAAAATTCATAAAAACGTGGAAAAACGGCAAAATATTACCTAATTCGATGATATTTTGTTTAAATCACATAGAGGAAAAGGGGATGATAAGCGTCAAAATATTGCTAAATTCGATGATTTTTCGTACGAAACAAAATGCAAGAAAACTTGCTTAAAATGCTATATTATGCGACATTCTGAGATTTGAAGGCCAAATCACATATCGTGATACTACATGAAGTAGTATCGAAATATTGGTAAAAACGAATATATTTACGTAAAATCACACTACATGGAAAACGTGAAAAAAGTCACTATTTTACCATATATGAGGATTTTAACTTCAAATCATAGAGCGAGGTTTCGTATTATTTAGATCCAAGAAAAGACATATGACAATGTTGTTTCCAATACAAATGATAAAAATCAATATGTTTTCATTAGAATTAACTAAAATGATCCTGATTTTCAGTTTATATTACCGGTGGAAGATGTACACGAAAACCGCTCTATTCCGGCTGAAACGTCGATATATGCAATAAAAACAGAACTTCTCCCCTTTTCAATCTCTTACTCAGTATTTTAAAGAGAAACAAATAGTTGATTGAAAATGAAGTTTTTAAGGTTATTATCTAATCAAATATATGTTTGCATCATTTTTACGTATATATAGTGAATTAATACCCATAAACTGATGATTCAAAAAAACGTGGAAAAACGGTTAAATATTGCCTAATACGATGATATTTTGTTTAAATCACATAGAGGAAAAGGGGATGATAAACGTCAAAATATTGCTAAATTCGATGATTTTTCGTACGAAACAAAATGCAAGAAAACTTGCTTAAAATGCTATATTATTCGACATTCTGAGATTTGAAGGCCAAATCACATATCGTGATACTACATGAAGTAGTATCGAAATATTGGTAAAAACGAATATATTTACGTAAAATCACACTACATGGAAAACGTGAAAAAAGTCACTATTTTACCATATATGAGGATTTTAACTTCAAATCATAGAGCGAGGTTTCGTATTATTTAGATCCAAGAAAAGACATATGACAATGTTGTTTCCAATACAAATGATAAAAATCAATGTGTTTTCATTAGAATTAACTAAAATGTTTCTGATTTTCCGTTTATATTACTGATGGAAGATGTACACGAAAACCGCCCTATTCCGGCTGAAACGTCGATATATGCAATAAAAACAGAACTTCTCCCCTTTTCAATCTCTTACTCAGTATTTTAACGAGAAACAAATAGTTGATTGAAAAAGAAGTTTTTAAGGTTATTAAAATCAATTATGTGTTTGCATCATTTTTATCGTATATATAGTGAATTAATACCCATAAACTGAAAATTCACGAAAACGTTTAAAAACGGCAAAGTATTGCCTAATTCGATGATATTTTGTTTAAATCACATAGAGGAAAAGGGGATGATAAGCGTCAAAATATTGCTAAATTCGATAATTTTTCGTACGAAACAAAATGCAAGAAAACTTGCTTGAAATGCTATATTATGCGACATTCTGAGATTTGAAGGCCAAATCACATATCGTGATACGACATGAAGTAGTATCGAAATATTGGTAAAAACGAATATATTTACGTAAAATCACACTACATGGAAAACGTGAAAAAAGTCACTATTTTACCATATATGAGGATTTTAACTTCAAATCATAGAGCGAGGTTTCGTATTATTTAGATCCAAGAAAAGACATATGACAATGTTGTTTCCAATACAAATGATGAAAATCAATGTGTTTTCATTAGAATTAACTAAAATGTTCCTGATTTTCCGTTTATATTACCGATGGAAGATGTACACGAAAACCGCTCTATTCCGGCTGAAACGTCGATATATGCAATATAAACAGAACTTCTCCCCTTTTCAATCTCTTACTCAGTATTTTAACGAGAAACAAATAGTTGATTGAAAATGAAGTTTTTAAGGTTATTATCTAATCAATTATGTGTTTGCATCATTTTTACGTATATATAGTGAATTAATACCCATAAACTGAAAATTCACAAAAACGTGGAAAAACGGCGAAATATTGCCTAATTCGATGATATTTTGTTTAAATCACATAGAGAAAAAGGGGATGATAATCGTCAAAATATTGCTAAATTCGATGATTTTACGTACGAACAAAATGCAAGAAAATTTGCTTAAAATGCTATATTATGCGACATTCTGAGATTTGAAGGCCAAATCACATATCGTGATACTACATGAAGTAGTATCGAAATATTGGTAAAAACGAATATATTTACGTAAAATCACACTACATGGAAAACGTGAAAAAAGTCACTATTTTACCATATATGAGGATTTTAACTTCAAATCATAGAGCGAGGTTTCGTATTATTTAGATCCAAGAAAAGACATATGACAATGTTGTTTCCAATACAAATGATAAAAATCAATGTGTTTTCATTAGAATTAACTAAAATGTTTCTGATTTTCCGTTTATATTACTGATGGAAGATGTACACGAAAACCGCTCTATTCCGGCTGAAACGTCGATATATGCAATATAAACAGAACTTCTCCCCTTTTCAATCTCTTACTCAGTATTTTAACGAGAAACAAATAGTTGATTGAAAATGAAGTTTTTAAGGTTATTATCTAATCAATTATGTGTTTGCATCATTTTTATCGTATATATAGTGAATTAATACCCATAAACTGAAAATTCACAAAAACGTGGAAAACGGCAAAATATTGCCTAATTCGATGATATTTTGTTTAAATCACATAGAGAAAAAGGGGATGATAATCGTCAAAATATTGCTAAATTCGATGATTTTTCGTACGAAACCAAATGCAAGAAAATTTGCTTAAAATGCTATATTATGCGACATTCTGAGATTTGAAGGCCAAATCACATATCGTGGTTCTACATGAAGTAGTATCGAAATATTGGTAAAAACGAATATATTTACGTAAAATCACACTACATGGAAAACGCGAAAAAAGTCACTATTTTACCATATATGAGGATTTTAACTTCAAATCATAGAGCGAGGTTTCGTATTATTTAGATCCAAGAAAAGACATATGACAATGTTGTTTCCAATACAAATGATAAAAATCAATATGTTTTCATTAGAATTAACCAAAATGATTCTGATTTTCCGTTTATATTACCGATGGAAGATGTACACGAAAACCGCTCTATTCCGGCTGAAACGTCGATATATGCAATAAAAACAGAACTTCTCCCCTTTTCAATCTCTTACTCAGTATTTTAACGAGAAACAAATAGTTGATTGAAAATGAAGTTTTTAAGGTTATTATCTAATCAATTATGTGTTTGCATCATTTTTACGTATATATAGTGAATTAATACCCATAAACTAAAAATTCACAAAAACGTGGAAAAACGGCAAAATATTGCCTAATTCGATGATATTCTGTTTAAATCACATAGAGAAAAAGGGGATGATAATCGTCAAAATATTGCTAAATTCGATGATTTTTCGTACGAAACAAAATGCAAGAAAACTTGCTTAAAATGCTATATTATGCGACATTCTGAGATTTGAAGGCCAAATCACATATCGTGATACTACATGAAATAGTATCGAAATATTGGTAAAAATGAATATATTTACGTATTATCAAACTACATGGAAAACGTGAAAAAAGTCACTATTTTACCATATATGAGGATTTTAACTTCAAATCATAGAGCGAGGTTTCGTATTATTTAGATCCAAGAAAAGACATATGACAATGTTGTTTCCAATACAAATGATAAAAATCAATGTGTTTTCATTAGAATTAACTAAAATGTTTCTAATTTTCCGCTTATATATATATATTTTTTTTTTTTTTTTTTTTTTTTTTTTTTTTTTTTTTTTTTTTTTTTTTTTTTTTTTTTTGAGATATATACAAGAGTTGTTACATTCTTGTACAGCCACTAGTACGCGTATCGTTTCGGGCAAGTCCTTAATCCTATGGTCCCTGGAATACGATCCCTTGCCGCGAAGAATCGTTGTTACAACCAAGTACACATTTTACTGTTGCGTTAAACAGAGGCTACAGTTAAGGAATTGCGCCCAGTAAATCCTCCCCGGCCAGGATACGAACCCATGACATAGCGCTCGCGGAACGCCAGGCGAGTGTCTTACCACTACACCACGGGGACTGCAAATACTGATGGAAGATGTACACGAAAACCGCTCTATTCCGGCTGAAACGTCGATATATGCAATAAAAACAGAACTTCTCCCCTTTTTATTCTCTTACTCAGTATTTTAACGAGAAACAAATAGTTGATTGAAAAAGAAGTTTTTAAGGTTATTATCTAATCAATTATGTGTTTGCATCATTTTTATCGTATATATAGTGAATTAATACCCATAAACTGAAAATTCACGAAAACGTTTAAAAACGGCAAAGTATTGCCTAATTCGATGATATTTTGTTTAAATCACATAGAGGAAAAGGGGATGATAAGCGTCAAAATATTGCTAAATTCGATGATTTTTCGTACGAAACAAAATGCAAGAAAACTTGCTTAAAATGCTACATTATGCGACATTCTGAGATTTGAAGGCCAAATCACATATCGTGATACGACATGAAGTAGTATCGAAATATTAGTAAAAACGAATATATTTACGTAAAATCACACTACATGGAAAACGTGAAAAAAGTCACTATTTTACCATATATGAGGATTTTAACTTCAAATCATAGAGCAAGGTTTCGTATTATTTAGATCCAAGAAAAGACATATGACAATGTTGTTTCCAATACAAATGATGAAAATCAATGTATTTTCATTAGAATTAACTAAAATGTTCCTGATTTTCCGTTTATATTACCGATGGAAGATGTACACGAAAACCGCTCTATTCCGGCTGAAACGTCGATATATGCAATATAAACAGAACTTCTCCCCTTTTCAATCTCTTACTCAGTATTTTAACGAGAAACAAATAGTTGATTGAAAATGAAGTTTTTAAGGTTATTATCTAATCAATTATGTGTTTGCATCATTTTTACGTATATATAGTGAATTAATACCCATAAACTGAAAATTCACAAAAACGTGGAAAAACGGCAAAATATTGCCTAATTCGATGATATTTTGTTTAAATCACATAGAGAAAAAGGGGATGATAATCGTCAAAATATTGCTAAATTCGATGATTTTTCGTACGAACAAAATGCAAGAAAATTTGCTTAAAATGCTATATTATGCGACATTCTGAGATTTGAAGGCCAAATCACATATCGTGATACTACATGATATAGTATCGAAATATTGGTAAAAATGAATATATTTACGTATTATCAAACTACATGGAAAACGTGAAAAAAGTCACTATTTTACCATATATGAGGATTTTAACTTCAAATCATAGAGCGAGGTTTCGTATTATTTAGATCCAAGAAAAGACATATGACAATGTTGTTTCCAATACAAATGATAAAAATCAATGTGTTTTCATTAGAATTAACTAAAATGTTTCTGATTTTCCGTTTATATTACTGATGGAAGATGTACACGAAAACCGCCCTATTCCGGCTGAAACGTCGATATATGCAATAAAAACAGAACTTCTCCCCTTTTCAATCTCTTACTCAGTATTTTAACGAGAAACAAATAGTTGATTGAAAAAGAAGTTTTTAAGGTTATTAAAATCAATTATGTGTTTGCATCATTTTTATCGTATATATAGTGAATTAATACCCATAAACTGAAAATTCACGAAAACGTTTAAAAACGGCAAAGTATTGCCTAATTCGATGATATTTTGTTTAAATCACATAGAGGAAAAGGGGATGATAAGCGTCAAAATATTGCTAAATTCGATAATTTTTCGTACGAAACAAAATGCAAGAAAACTTGCTTGAAATGCTATATTATGCGACATTCTGAGATTTGAAGGCCAAATCACATATCGTGATACGACATGAAGTAGTATCGAAATATTGGTAAAAACGAATATATTTACGTAAAATCACACTACATGGAAAACGTGAAAAAAGTCACTATTTTACCATATATGAGGATTTTAACTTCAAATCATAGAGCGAGGTTTCGTATTATTTAGATCCAAGAAAAGACATATGACAATGTTGTTTCCAATACAAATGATGAAAATCAATGTGTTTTCATTAGAATTAACTAAAATGTTCCTGATTTTCCGTTTATATTACCGATGGAAGATGTACACGAAAACCGCTCTATTCCGGCTGAAACGTCGATATATGCAATATAAACAGAACTTCTCCCCTTTTCAATCTCTTACTCAGTATTTTAACGAGAAACAAATAGTTGATTGAAAATGAAGTTTTTAAGGTTATTATCTAATCAATTATGTGTTTGCATCATTTTTACGTATATATAGTGAATTAATACCCATAAACTGAAAATTCACAAAAACGTGGAAAAACGGCGAAATATTGCCTAATTCGATGATATTTTGTTTAAATCACATAGAGAAAAAGGGGATGATAATCGTCAAAATATTGCTAAATTCGATGATTTTACGTACGAACAAAATGCAAGAAAATTTGCTTAAAATGCTATATTATGCGACATTCTGAGATTTGAAGGCCAAATCACATATCGTGATACTACATGGAGTAGTATCGAAATATTGGTAAAAACGAATATATTTACGTAAAATCACACTACATGGAAAACGTGAAAAAAGTCACTATTTTACCATATATGAGGATTTTAACTTCAAATCATAGAGCGAGGTTTCGTATTATTTAGATCCAAGAAAAGACATATGACAATGTTGTTTCCAATACAAATGATGAAAATCAATGTGTTTTCATTAGAATTAACTAAAATGTTCCTGATTTTCCGTTTATATTACCGATGGAAGATGTACACGAAAACCGCTCTATTCCGGCTGAAACGTCGATATATGCAATATAAACAGAACTTCTCCCCTTTTCAATCTCTTACTCAGTATTTTAACGAGAAACAAATAGTTGATTGAAAATGAAGTTTTTAAGGTTATTATCTAATCAATTATGTGTTTGCATCATTTTTACGTATATATAGTGAATTAATACCCATAAACTGAAAATTCACAAAAACGTGGAAAAACGGCGAAATATTGCCTAATTCGATGATATTTTGTTTAAATCACATAGAGAAAAAGGGGATGATAATCGTCAAAATATTGCTAAATTCGATGATTTTACGTACGAACAAAATGCAAGAAAATTTGCTTAAAATGCTATATTATGCGACATTCTGAGATTTGAAGGCCAAATCACATATCGTGATACTACATGAAGTAGTATCGAAATATTGGTAAAAACGAATATATTTACGTAAAATCACACTACATGGAAAACGTGAAAAAAGTCACTATTTTACCATATATGAGGATTTTAACTTCAAATCATAGAGCGAGGTTTCGTATTATTTAGATCCAAGAAAAGACATATGACAATGTTGTTTCCAATACAAATGATAAAAATCAATGTGTTTTCATTAGAATTAACTAAAATGTTTCTGATTTTCCGTTTATATTACTGATGGAAGATGTACACGAAAACCGCTCTATTCCGGCTGAAACGTCGATATATGCAATATAAACAGAACTTCTCCCCTTTTCAATCTCTTACTCAGTATTTTAACGAGAAACAAATAGTTGATTGAAAATGAAGTTTTTAAGGTTATTATCTAATCAATTATGTGTTTGCATCATTTTTATCGTATATATAGTGAATTAATACCCATAAACTGAAAATTCACAAAAACGTGGAAAACGGCAAAATATTGCCTAATTCGATGATATTTTGTTTAAATCACATAGAGAAAAAGGGGATGATAATCGTCAAAATATTGCTAAATTCGATGATTTTTCGTACGAAACCAAATGCAAGAAAATTTGCTTAAAATGCTATATTATGCGACATTCTGAGATTTGAAGGCCAAATCACATATCGTGGTTCTACATGAAGTAGTATCGAAATATTGGTAAAAACGAATATATTTACGTAAAATCACACTACATGGAAAACGCGAAAAAAGTCACTATTTTACCATATATGAGGATTTTAACTTCAAATCATAGAGCGAGGTTTCGTATTATTTAGATCCAAGAAAAGACATATGACAATGTTGTTTCCAATACAAATGATAAAAATCAATATGTTTTCATTAGAATTAACCAAAATGATCCTGATTTTCCGTTTATATTACCGATGGAAGATGTACACGAAAACCGCTCTATTCCGGCTGAAACGTCGATATATGCAATAAAAACAGAACTTCTCCCCTTTTCAATCTCTTACTCAGTATTTTAACGAGAAACAAATAGTTGATTGAAAATGAAGTTTTTAAGGTTATTATCTAATCAATTATGTGTTTGCATCATTTTTACGTATATATAGTGAATTAATACCCATAAACTAAAAATTCACAAAAACGTGGAAAAACGGCAAAATATTGCCTAATTCGATGATATTCTGTTTAAATCACATAGAGAAAAAGGGGATGATAATCGTCAAAATATTGCTAAATTCGATGATTTTTCGTACGAAACAAAATGCAAGAAAACTTGCTTAAAATGCTATATTATGCGACATTCTGAGATTTGAAGGCCAAATCACATATCGTGATACTACATGAAATAGTATCGAAATATTGGTAAAAATGAATATATTTACGTATTATCAAACTACATGGAAAACGTGAAAAAAGTCACTATTTTACCATATATGAGGATTTTAACTTCAAATCATAGAGCGAGGTTTCGTATTATTTAGATCCAAGAAAAGACATATGACAATGTTGTTTCCAATACAAATGATAAAAATCAATGTGTTTTCATTAGAATTAACTAAAATGTTTCTAATTTTCCGCTTATATATATATATATTTTTTTTTTTTTTTTTTTTTTTTTTTTTTTTTTTTTTTTTTTTTTTTTTTTTTTTTTTTTTTTTTTTTTTTTTTTTTGAGATATATACAAGAGTTGTTACATTCTTGTACAGCCACTAGTACGCGTATCGTTTCGGGCAAGTCCTTAATCCTATGGTCCCTGGAATACGATCCCTTGCCGCGAAGAATCGTTGTTACAACCAAGTACACATTTTACTGTTGCGTTAAACAGAGGCTACAGTTAAGGAATTGCGCCCAGTAAATCCTCCCCGGCCAGGATACGAACCCATGACATAGCGCTCGCGGAACGCCAGGCGAGTGTCTTACCACTACACCACGGGGACTGCAAATACTGATGGAAGATGTACACGAAAACCGCTCTATTCCGGCTGAAACGTCGATATATGCAATAAAAACAGAACTTCTCCCCTTTTTATTCTCTTACTCAGTATTTTAACGAGAAACAAATAGTTGATTGAAAAAGAAGTTTTTAAGGTTATTATCTAATCAATTATGTGTTTGCATCATTTTTATCGTATATATAGTGAATTAATACCCATAAACTGAAAATTCACGAAAACGTTTAAAAACGGCAAAGTATTGCCTAATTCGATGATATTTTGTTTAAATCACATAGAGGAAAAGGGGATGATAAGCGTCAAAATATTGCTAAATTCGATGATTTTTCGTACGAAACAAAATGCAAGAAAACTTGCTTAAAATGCTACATTATGCGACATTCTGAGATTTGAAGGCCAAATCACATATCGTGATACGACATGAAGTAGTATCGAAATATTAGTAAAAACGAATATATTTACGTAAAATCACACTACATGGAAAACGTGAAAAAAGTCACTATTTTACCATATATGAGGATTTTAACTTCAAATCATAGAGCAAGGTTTCGTATTATTTAGATCCAAGAAAAGACATATGACAATGTTGTTTCCAATACAAATGATGAAAATCAATGTATTTTCATTAGAATTAACTAAAATGTTCCTGATTTTCCGTTTATATTACCGATGGAAGATGTACACGAAAACCGCTCTATTCCGGCTGAAACGTCGATATATGCAATATAAACAGAACTTCTCCCCTTTTCAATCTCTTACTCAGTATTTTAACGAGAAACAAATAGTTGATTGAAAATGAAGTTTTTAAGGTTATTATCTAATCAATTATGTGTTTGCATCATTTTTACGTATATATAGTGAATTAATACCCATAAACTGAAAATTCACAAAAACGTGGAAAAACGGCAAAATATTGCCTAATTCGATGATATTTTGTTTAAATCACATAGAGAAAAAGGGGATGATAATCGTCAAAATATTGCTAAATTCGATGATTTTTCGTACGAACAAAATGCAAGAAAATTTGCTTAAAATGCTATATTATGCGACATTCTGAGATTTGAAGGCCAAATCACATATCGTGATACTACATGATATAGTATCGAAATATTGGTAAAAATGAATATATTTACGTATTATCAAACTACATGGAAAACGTGAAAAAAGTCACTATTTTACCATATATGAGGATTTTAACTTCAAATCATAGAGCGAGGTTTCGTATTATTTAGATCCAAGAAAAGACATATGACAATGTTGTTTCCAATACAAATGATAAAAATCAATGTGTTTTCATTAGAATTTACTAAAATGTTCCTGATTTTCCGTTTATATTACCGATGGAAGATGTACAGGTAAAACCGCTCTATTCCGGCTGAAACGTCGATATATGCAATAAAAACAGAACTTCTCCCCTTTTCAATCTCTTACTCAGTATTTTAACGAGAAACAAATAGTTGATTGAAAATGAAGTTTTTAAGGTTATTATCTAATCAAATATATGTTTGCATCATTTTTACGTATATATAGTGAATTAATACCCATAAACTGATGATTCAAAAAAACGTGGAAAAACGGTTAAATATTGCCTAATATTTTGTTTAAATCACATAGAGGAAAAGGGGATGATAAACGTCAAAATATTGCTAAATTCGATGATTTTTCGTACGAAACAAAATGCAAGAAAACTTACTTAAAATGCTATATTATTCGACATTCTGAGATTTGAAGGCCAAATCACATATCGTGATACTACATGAAGTAGTATCGAAATATTGGTAAAAACGAATATATTTACGTAAAATCACACTACATGGAAAACATGAAAAAAGTCACTATTTTACCATATATGAGGATTTTAACTTCAAATCATAGAGCGAGGTTTCGTATTATTTAGATCCAAGAAAAGACATATGACAATGTTGTTTCCAATACAAATGATAAAAATCAATGTGTTTTCATTAGAATTAACTAAAATGTTTCTGATTTTCCGTTTATATTACTGATGGAAGATGTACACGAAAACCGCTCTATTCCGGCTGAAACGTCGATATATGCAATATAAACAGAACTTCTCCCCTTTTCAATCTCTTACTCAGTATTTTAACGAGAAACAAATAGTTGATTGAAAATGAAGTTTTTAAGGTTATTATCTAATCAATTATGTGTTTGCATCATTTTTATCGTATATATAGTGAATTAATACCTATAAACTGAAAATTCATAAAAACGTGGAAAAACGGCAAAATATTACCTAATTCGATGATATTTTGTTTAAATCACATAGAGGAAAAGGGGATGATAAGCGTCAAAATATTGCTAAATTCGATGATTTTTCGTACGAAACAAAATGCAAGAAAACTTGCTTAAAATGCTATATTATGCGACATTCTGAGATTTGAAGGCCAAGTCACATATCGTGATACTACATGAAGTAGTATCGAAATATTGGTAAAAACGAATATATTTACGTAAAATCACACTACATGGAAAACGTGAAAAAAGTCACTATTTTACCATATATGAGGATTTTAACTTCAAATCATAGAGCGAGGTTTCGTATTATTTAGATCCAAGAAAAGACATATGACAATGTTGTTTCCAATACAAATGATAAAAATCAATATGTTTTCATTAGAATTAACTAAAATGATCCTGATTTTCAGTTTATATTACCGGTGGAAGATGTACACGAAAACCGCTCTATTCCGGCTGAAACGTCGATATATGCAATAAAAACAGAACTTCTCCCCTTTTCAATCTCTTACTCAGTATTTTAACGAGAAACAAATAGTTGATTGAAAATGAAGTTTTTAAGGTTATTATCTAATCAAATATATGTTTGCATCATTTTTACGTATATATAGTGAATTAATACCCATAAACTGATGATTCAAAAAAACGTGGAAAAACGGTTAAATATTGCCTAATACGATGATATTTTGTTTAAATCACATAGAGGAAAAGGGGATGATAAACGTCAAAATATTGCTAAATTCGATGATTTTTCGTACGAAACAAAATGCAAGAAAACTTGCTTAAAATGCTATATTATTCGACATTCTGAGATTTGAAGGCCAAATCACATATCGTGATACTACATGAAGTAGTATCGAAATATTGGTAAAAACGAATATATTTACGTAAAATCACACTACATGGAAAACGTGAAAAAAGTCACTATTTTACCATATATGAGGATTTTAACTTCAAATCATAGAGCGAGATTTCGTATTATTTAGATCCAAGAAAAGACATATGACAATGTTGTTTCCAATACAAATGATAAAAATCAATGTGTTTTCATTAGAATTAACTAAAATGTTTCTGATTTTCCGTTTATATTACTGATGGAAGATGTACACGAAAACCGCCCTATTCCGGCTGAAACGTCGATATATGCAATAAAAACAGAACTTCTCCCCTTTTCAATCTCTTACTCAGTATTTTAACGAGAAACAAATAGTTGATTGAAAAAGAAGTTTTTAAGGTTATTAAAATCAATTATGTGTTTGCATCATTTTTATCGTATATATAGTGAATTAATACCCATAAACTGAAAATTCACGAAAACGTTTAAAAACGGCAAAGTATTGCCTAATTCGATGATATTTTGTTTAAATCACATAGAGGAAAAGGGGATGAAAAGCGTCAAAATATTGCTAAATTCGATGATTTTTCGTACGAAACAAAATGCAAGAAAACTTGCTTAAAATGCTATATTATGCGACATTCTGAGATTTGAAGGCCAAATCACATATCGTGATACGACATGAAGTAGTATCGAAATATTGGTAAAAACGAATATATTTACGTAAAATCACACTACATGGAAAACGTGAAAAAAGTCACTATTTTACCATATATGAGGATTTTAACTTCAAATCATAGAGCGAGGTTTCGTATTATTTAGATCCAAGAAAAGACATATGACAATGTTGTTTCCAATACAAATGATAAAAATCAATGTGTTTTCATTAGAATTAACTAAAATGTTTCTGATTTTCCGTTTATATTACTGATGGAAGATGTACACGAAAACCGCTCTATTCCGGCTGAAACGTCGATATATGCAATATAAACAGAACTTCTCCCCTTTTCAATCTCTTACTCAGTATTTTAACGAGAAACAAATAGTTGATTGAAAATGAAGTTTTTAAGGTTATTATCTAATCAATTATGTGTTTGCATCATTTTTATCGTATATATAGTGAATTAATACCTATAAACTGAAAATTCATAAAAACGTGGAAAAACGGCAAAATATTACCTAATTCGATGATATTTTGTTTAAATCACATAGAGGAAAAGGGGATGATAAGCGTCAAAATATTGCTAAATTCGATGATTTTTCGTACGAAACAAAATGCAAGAAAACTTGCTTAAAATGCTATATTATGCGACATTCTGAGATTTGAAGGCCAAATCACATATCGTGATACTACATGAAGTAGTATCGAAATATTGGTAAAAACGAATATATTTACGTAAAATCACACTACATGGAAAACGCGAAAAAAGTCACTATTTTACCATATATGAGGATTTTAACTTCAAATCATAGAGCGAGGTTTCGTATTATTTAGATCCAAGAAAAGACATATGACAATGTTGTTTCCAATACAAATGATAAAAATCAATATGTTTTCATTAGAATTAACTAAAATGATCCTGATTTTCCGTTTATATTACCGATGGAAGATGTACACGAAAACCGCTCTATTCCGGCTGAAACGTCGATATATGCAATAAAAACAGAACTTCTCCCCTTTTCAATCTCTTACTAAGTATTTTAACGAGAAACAAATAGTTGATTGAAAAGGAAGTTTTTAAGGTTATTATCTAATCAATTATGTGTTTGCATCATTTTTACGTATATATAGTGAATTAATACCCATAAACTGAAAATTCACAAAAACGTGGAAAAACGGCAAAATATTGCCTAATTCGATGATATTCTGTTTAAATCACATAGAGAAAAAGGGGATGATAATCGTCAAAATATTGCTAAATTCGATGATTTTTCGTACGAAACAAAATACAAGAAAACTTGCTTAAAATGCTATATTATGCGACATTCTGAGATTTGAAGGACAAATCACATATCGTGATACTACATGAAATAGTATCGAAATATTGGTAAAAATGAATATATTTACGTATTATCAAACTACATGGAAAACGTGAAAAAAGTCACTATTTTACCATATATGAGGATTTTAACTTCAAATCATATAGCGAGGTTTCGTATTATTTAGATCCAAGAAAAGACATATGACAATGTTGTTTCCAATACAAATGATAAAAATCAATGTGTTTTCATTAGAATTAACTAAAATGTTCCTGATTTTCCGCTTATATTACTGATGGAAGATGTACACGAAAACCGCTCTATTCCGGCTGAAACGTCGATATATGCAATATAAACAGAACTTCTCCCCTTTTCAATCTCTTACTCAGTATTTTAACGAGAAACAAATAGTTGATTGAAAATGAAGTTTTTAAGGTTATTATCTAATCAATTATGTGTTTGCATCATTTTTATCGTATATATAGTGAATTAATACCTATAAACTGAAAATTCATAAAAACGTGGAAAAACGGCAAAATATTACCTAATTCGATGATATTTTGTTTAAATCACATAGAGGAAAAGGGGATGATAAGCGTCAAAATATTGCTAAATTCGATGATTTTTCGTACGAAACAAAATGCAAGAAAACTTGCTTAAAATGCTATATTATGCGACATTCTGAGATTTGAAGGCCAAATCACATATCGTGATACTACATGAAGTAGTATCGAAATATTGGTAAAAACGAATATATTTACGTAAAATCACACTACATGGAAAACGCGAAAAAAGTCACTATTTTACCATATATGAGGATTTTAACTTCAAATCATAGAGCGAGGTTTCGTATTATTTAGATCCAAGAAAAGACATATGACAATGTTGTTTCCAATACAAATGATAAAAATCAATATGTTTTCATTAGAATTAACTAAAATGATCCTGATTTTCCGTTTATATTACCGATGGAAGATGTACACGAAAGCCGCTCTATTCCGGCTGAAACGTCGATATATGCAATAAAAACAGAACTTCTCCCCTTTTCAATCTCTTACTAAGTATTTTAACGAGAAACAAATAGTTGATTGAAAAGGAAGTTTTTAAGGTTATTATCTAATCAATTATGTGTTTGCATCATTTTTACGTATATATAGTGAATTAATACCCATAAACTGAAAATTCACAAAAACGTGGAAAAACGGCAAAATATTGCCTAATTCGATGATATTCTGTTTAAATCACATAGAGAAAAAGGGGATGATAATCGTCAAAATATTGCTAAATTCGATGATTTTTCGTACGAAAGAAAATGCAAGAAAACTTGCTTAAAATAACATAATTGATTAGATAATAACCTTAAAAACTTCATTTTCAATCAACTATTTGTTTCTCGTTAAAATACTGAGTAAGAGATTGAAAAGGGGAGATGTTCTGTTTTTATTGCATATATCGACGTTTCAGCCGGAATAGAGCGGTTTTCGTGTACATCTTCCATCGGTAATATAAACGGAAAATCAGGAACATTTTAGTTAATTCTAATGAAAACACATTGATTTTTATCATTTGTATTGGAAACAACATTGTCATATGTCTTTTCTTGGATCTAAATAATACGAAACCTCGCTCTATGATTTGAAAATAAAATCCTCATATATGGTAAAATAGTGACTTTTTTCACGTTTTCCATGTAGTTTGATATTACGTAAATATATTCATTTTTACCAATATTTCGATACTATTTCATGTAGTATCACGATATGTGATTTGGCCTTCAAATCTCAGAATGTCGCTTAATATAGCATTTTAAGCAAGTTTTCTTGTATTTTGTTTCGTACGAAAAATCATCGAATTTACCAATATTTTGACGTTTATCATCCCCTTTTCCTTTGTGTGATTTAAACAAAATATCATCGAATTAGGCAATATTTTGCCGTTTTTCCACGTTTTAGTGAATTTTCAGTTTATTGTTATTAATTAATTAATTATTCAATATAAATGATGCAAACACATAATTGATTAGAAATTAACCTTAATTACTTCACTTTCAATCATCTATTTGTTTCTCGTTAAAATACTGAGTAAGATATTGAAAAGGGGAGAAGTTCTGTTTTTATTGCATATATCGACGTTTCAGCTGGAATAGAGCGGTTTTCGTGTACATCTTCCATCGGTAATATAAACGGAAAATCAGGAACATTTTAGTTAATTCTAATGAAAACACATTGATTTTCATCATTTGTATTGGAAACAACATTATCATATGTCTTTTCTTGGATCTAAATAATACGAAACCTCGCTCTATGATTTGAAGTTAAAATCCTCATATATGGTAAAATAGTGACTTTTTTCACGTTTTCCATGTAGTGTGATTTTACGTAAATATATTCGTTTTTACCAATATTTCGATACTACTTCATGTAATATCACGATATGTGATTTGGCCTTCAAATCTCAGAATGTCGCATAATAAAGCATTTTAAGCGAGTTTTCTTGCATTTTGTTTCGTACGAAAAATCATCGAATTTAGCAATATTTTGACGTTTATCATCCCCTTTTCCTCTATGTGATTTAAACAAAATATCATCGAATTAGGCAATATTTTGCCGTTTTTCCACGTTTTTGTGAGTTTTCAGTTTATGGGTATTAATTCACTATATATACGTAAAAATGATGCAAACACATAATTGATTAGATAATAACCTTAAAAACTTCATTTTCAATCAACTATTTGTTTCTCGTTAAAATTCTGAGTAAGAGATTGAAAAGGGAAGAAGTTCTGTTTTTATTGCATATTTCGACGTTTCAGCCGGAATAGAGCGGTTTTACCGACATCTTCCATCGGTAATATAAACGGAAAATCAGGAACATTTTAGTAAATTCTAATGAAAACACATTGATTTTTATCATTTGTATTGGAAACAACATTGTCATATGTCTTTTCTTGGATCTAAATAATACGAAACCTCGCTCTATGATTTGAAAATAAAATCCTCATATATGGTAAAATAGTGACTTTTTTCACGTTTTCCATGTAGTTTGATATTACGTAAATATATTCATTTTTACCAATATTTCGATACTATTTCATGTAGTTTCTATTTCGATACTATTTCAGGCTTAGGAGAGGGATGAAGAGGCTCAAGAGAGTAATGCAGAGGTATAAGAGGGTGATGCAGAGGCTCAAGAGAGTGATGCAGAGGCTTGAAAGAGGGATGCAGGGGCTCAAGAGAGTGATGCAGAGGCTCAAGAGAGGGATGCTGAGGCTCATGAGAGGGATGCATGAGTTTAAGAGAGTGCTGCCGAGGCTCAAGAATGGGATGCAGAGTCTTAGGAAAGTGATGCAGAGGCTCAAAAAAGGGATGCAGAGGCTTAAGAGAGTGATGCAGAGGCTGAAGAGAGTGTAGCAGAGGCTTAAGAGAGGGATGCAGAGGCTCAAGAGAGTGATGCAAATGCTCAAGAGAGTGATGCAGAGGCTCTTGAGAGTGACGCAGAGGCTCAGGAGAGGGGATGCAGAGGCTTAAGAGAGGGATGCAGAGACTCTTGAGAGTGAAGCAGAGGCCCAAGAGAGGGATGCAGTGGCTCATGAGAGGGATGCTGGAGTTCAAGAAAGTGATGCAGAGGCTCAAGATAGGGATGCAGAGGCTTAAGAAAGTGATGCAGAGGCTCAAAAAAGGGATGCAGAGTCTTAAGAGAATGATGCAGAGGCTGAAGAGAGTGTTGCAGAGGCTTAAGAGAGGGATGCAGAGGCTCAGGAGAGTGATGCAAAGGCACAAGAGAGTGATGCAGAGGCTGAAGCGAGTGTTGCAGAGGCTTAAAAGAGGGATGCAAAGGCTCAAGAGAGAGATGCAAAGGCTCAAGAGAGTGATGCAGAGGCTTAAGAGAGTGATGCAGAGGCTCAAGAGAGTGATGCAGAGGCTCAAGAGAGTGATGCAGAGGCTGAAGAGAGAGATGCAGAGGCTTAAGAGAGCGATGCAGAGGTTCAAGAGAGTGATGCAGAGGCACAGGAGATTGATGTAGAGGCTTAAGAGAGGGATGCAGAGGCTCAGGAGAGTGATGCAAAGGCTCAAGAGAGTGATGCAGAGGCTGAAGAGAGTAATGCAGAGGCATAAGAGAGGGATGCAAAGGCTCAAGAGAGGGATGCAGAGGCTTAAGAGAGTGATGCATAGGCTGAAGAGAGTGTTGCAGAGGCTTAAGAGAGGGATGCAGAGGCTCAAGAGAGTGATACAAAGGCTTAAGAGAGTGATGCAGAGGCTTAAGAGAAGGATGCAGAGGATCAAGAGAGTGATGCAGAGGCTGAAGAGACAGATGGTAAGGCTTAAGAGAGTGATGCAGAGGTTCAAGAGAGTGATGCAGAGGCACAAGAGAATGATGTAGAGGCTTAAGAGAGGGATGCAGAGGCTCAGGAGAGGGATCCAGGGGCTCAAGAGAGGGATGCAGAGGCTCAAGTGAGGGATGCAGAGGCACAAGAGAGGGATAAAGAGGCTCTTGAGAGTGACGCAGAGGCTCATGAGAGGGATGCAGAGGCTTAAGAGAGTGATGCAAAGGCTTAGGAGAGGGATGCAGAGCCTCAAAAAAGGGATGCAGAGGCTTAAGAGAGTGATGCAGAGGCTGAAAAGAGTGCAGCAGAGGCTTAAGAGAGGGATGCAGAGGCTCAAGAGAGTGATGCAAAGGCTCAAGAGAGTGATGCAGAGGCTGAAGAGAGTGTTGCTGAGGCTTAAGAGAGTGATGCAGAGGCTCAAGAGAGTGATGCAAAGGCTCAAGAGTGATGCAAAGGCTTAGGAGAAGGATGCAGAGGCTCTTGAGATGGATACAGGAGTTCAAGAAAATGATGCAGAGGCTCAAGAAATGGATACAGAGGCTTAAGAAAGTGATGCAGAGGCTCAAAAAAGGGATGCAGAGGCTTAAGAAAGTGAAACAAAGGCTCAAAAAGGGATGCAGAGGCTTAAGATAGGGATGCAGAGGCTTAAGAGAGTGATGCAAACGCTCAGGAGAGGGATGCAAAGGCTAATTAGAGGGATGCAGGAATTCAAGAGAATGATGCAGAGGGTCACGAAAGGGATGCAGAGGCTTAAGAAAGTGATGCAGAGGCTCATGAGAGTGATGCAAAGGCTCAAGAGAGTGATGAAGAGGCTATAAAAATATAAAAAATACGAAACCTCGCTTTATGATTTGAAGTAAAAATCGTAAAATTTGGTAATATAGCGATTTTTTTCACGTTTTTCATGTAGTGTGATTGTACGTAAATATATTCGTTTTTATTCAATATTTCGATAATTCTTCATGTTTTCTCACGATATGTGATTTGGCTTTCAAATTTTGCATTTTAAGCAAGTTTTCTTGCATTTTGTTTTGTACTAAAAATCATCGAATTTAGCAATATTTTGACGTTCATCATCCCCTTTTCCTTTAAGTAATTTTAACAAAATATCATCGAATTAGGCAATATTTTGCCGTTTTCCACGTTTTTGTGAATTTTCAGTTTATTGGTATTAATTCATTAAATATACGATAAAAATGATGCAAACACATAATTGATTAGAAATTAACCTTAAATACTTCATTTTCAATCAACTATTTGTTTCTCGGTAAAAGACTGAGTAAAATATTGAAAAGGGGAGAAGTTCTGTTTTTATTGCATATATCGACATTTCAGCCGGATAAGAGCGGTTTTACGTGTACATCTTCCATCGGTAATATAAACGGAAAATCAGGAACATTTTAGAGTATTTTAATGAAAACACATTGATTTTTATCATTTGTATTGGAAACAAAATCTTTATATGTGTTTTCTAGGATCTAAATAATATGGAACCTCGCTTTATGATTTGAAGTTAAAATCCTGAAATTTGGTAATATAGCGATTTTTTTCACGTTTTTCATATAGTGTGATTGTACGTAAATATATTCATTTTTACCAATATTTCGATAATACTTCATGTTTTCTCACGATATGTTATTTGGCTTAAAATCTGAGATTTTCGCATAATATTGCATTTTTAAGGAAGTTTTCTAACGTTTTTATTTTGTACTAAAAATCATTGAATTTAGGTATATTTTGAATTTCATCATCCCCTTTTCCTTTATGTGATTTAAACAAAATATCATCGAATTAGGCAATATTTTGCCGTTTTTCCACGTTTTTGTGAATTTTCAGTTTAGTGTTCTGCATTTTCAGTTTATTGCTCTGCATCCCTCAAGAGAGGGATGTAGAGGCTCAAGTGAGGGATGCAGAGGCACAAGCGAGGGATGCAGAGGCTCTTGAGAGTGATGCAGTGTGCTCAAGAGAGGGATGCAGTGGCTTAAGAGAGTGATGCAAAGGCTTAAGAGAGGGATGCAAAGGCTCAAGAGAGGGATGTAGAGGCCCAAGAGAAGGATGCAGAGGCTCAATTATTGTATTGGAAACAACATTGTCACATGTCTTTTCTTGGATCTAAATAATACGAAACCTCGCTATATGATTCGAAGTTAAAATCCTTAAATTTGTTTTAATAGTGCTTTTTTTAACGTTTTTCACGTAGTTTGATATTACGTAAATATATTCGTTTTAGCAATATTTCGATACTATTTCATGTAGTATCACGATATGTGATTTGGCCTTCATATCTCAGAATTTCGCATAATATTGCATTTTATGCAAGTTTTCTTGCATTTTGTTTCGTACTAAACATCATCGAATTTAGTAATATTTTGACGTTTATCATCCCATTTGTCCTTTATGTGATTTAAACAAAATATCATCGAACTAGTCAATATTTTGTCGTTTTTCCACGTTTTTGTGAATTTTCAGTTTATTGGTATTAATTCATTATATATACGATAAAAATGATGCAAACACGTAATTGATTAGAAATTAACCTTAAATACCTCGTTTTCAATCATCTATTTGTTTCTCGTTGAAATACTGAGTAAGGTATTGAAAAGGGGAGAAGTTCGGTTTTTATTGTATATATCGAAGTTTCAGCCGGATTAGAGCGGTTTTAGGTGTACATCTTACGTCGGTAATATAAATGGAAAATCAGGAACAATTTAGTTAATTCTAATGAAAACACATTGATTCTTATCATTTGTATTGGAAACAACATTGTCATATGTCTTTTCTTGGATCTAAATAATACGAAACCTCGCTCTATGATTTGAAGTTAAAATCCTCGAATATGGTAAAATAGTGAAATTTTCACGTTCTTCATATAGTTTGATATTATTTAAATATATTCATTTTTTACCAATATTTCGATACTATTTCATGTATTATCACGATATGTGATTTGGCCTTCAAATCTCAGAATTTCGAATAATATTGCATTTTAAGCAAGTTTTCTTGCATTTTGTTTCGTACGAAAAATCATCGAATTTAGCATTATTTTGACGTGTATCATCCCCTTTTCCTTTATGTGATTTAAACAAAATATCGAATTAGGCATTATTTTGACGTTTTCCACGTTTTTTGGAATTTTCAGTTTATTGGTATTAATTCATTATATATACGATAAAAATGATGCTGTGACGATAATCTCCTTCAAGAGATTGAGCCTGCTCTTCCTTCCAAAAATACGTCACTACAAATATATAAAACTACTATGGAAGAAATGTCCAATAACGACAACAACACCAGCAAGGTTTGCCAGAGCGCAAAACGTATGCAGCCAGGAACACCTGCTACACCTCAAACCGCCAAACTACCTGTCTTGTTGCCTGCTCCTCGCTGATTGGCCGCCGGTCTAGCTGCAACTACACTCCACCCACCATACTACTTGATGTCTGGGGCCGCCACGACCTCAGTCTTCAGAATATTCAGTGCTTTCATACGGTTAACACTTCTTCCTGGTAGACTAAGCTTTGGCTTACGTGTACTAAGAGAGGTGATAGCTTAAAGCCAATATTCCTGCACCTCTCATTTTATTGTATATTGCACAGCTTGTTATTACTCACTTGTCTTAACGTAACTTTTCATTTTGTCATTTAATTATTCTTATTATTTTGATTGGTTGATTTTATTATACGAATTTGTATGTCCATTTTATTCATGTTTTGTTTATCTAACGTAATTAAAATTCCATTGTTAAAATTTACTTGTGTTTTGTGTGTCTTCTCCTTACCTTACCACAGACGAAGTTCCAGATTTTCTATTTTTTTTTATTCTATGTGACGAGGCCATACCCCTAGCTTTGAACAGCCGAACACCAACGCGTTACCGTCACAATGCAAACACATAATTGATAAGATAATAACCTTATATACTTCATTTTCAATCAACTATTTGTTTCTCGTTAAAATACTGAGTAATATATTGAAAAAGGGAGTTCTGTTTTTATTGCATATATCGACGTTTCAGCCGGATTAGAGCGGTTTTACGTGTACATCTTCCATCGGTAATATAAACGGAAAATCAGGAACATTTTAGGTAATTCTAATAAAAATACATTGTTTTTTATCATTTGTATTGGAAACAACATTGTCATATGTCTTTTCTTGGATCTAAATAATACGAAACCTCGCTCTATGGTTTGAAGGTAAAATCCTCAAATATGGTAAAATAGTGACTTTTTCACGTTTTTCATATAGTTTGATATTACGTAAATATATTCATTTTTACCAATATTTCGATACTATTTCATGTGGTATTAAGATATGTGATTTGGCCTTCAAGTCTCAGAATTTCACATAATATTGTATTTTAAGCAAGTTTTCTTGCATTTTGTTTCGTACGAAAAATCATCGAATTTAGCAATATTTTGACGATTATCATCTAAATTTTCCTTTATGTGATTTAAACAAAACATAATCGAATTAGGCAATATTTTGCCGTTTATCCACGTTTTTGTGAATTTTCAGTCTATGGTTATTAATTCATTATATAAACGATAAAAATGATGCAAACACATAATTGATTAGAAAATAACCTTAAATACCTCATTTTCAATCAACTATTTGTTTCTCGTTTAAATACTGAGTAAGATATTGAAGAGAGGAGAAGTTCTGTTTTTATTGCATATATCGACGTTTCAGCCGGATTAGAGCGGTTTTACGTGTACATCTTCCATCGGTAATATAAACGGAAAATCAGGAACATTTTAGTTAATTCTAATGAAAACAAATTGATTTTTATCATTTGTATTGGAAACAACATTGTCATATGTCTTTTCTTGGATCTAAATAATACGAAACCTCGCTCTATGATTTGAAGTTAAAATCCTTAAATATGGTAAAATAGTGACTTTTCACGTTTTTCATATAGTTTGATATTACGTAAATATATTCATTTTTACCAATATTTCGATACTATTTCATGTGGTATCCAGATATGTGATTTGGCCTTCAAATCTCAGAATTTCGCATAATATTGCATTTTAAGCAAGTTTTCTTGCATTTTGGTTCGTACGAAAAATCATCGAATTTAGCAATATTTTGACGATTATCATCTCCTTTTCCTTTATGTGATTTAAACAAAACATCATCGAATTAGGCAATATTTTGCCGTTTTTCCACGTTTTTAAAAATTTTCAGTCTATGGTTATTAATTCATTATATATACGATAAAAATGATGCAAACACATAATTGATTAGATAATAACCTTATATACTTCATTTTCAATCAACTATTTGTTTCTCGTTAAAATACTGAGTAATATATTGACAAGGGGAGAAGTTCTGTTTTTATTGCATATATCGACGTTTCAGCCGGATTAGAGCGGTTTTACTTGTACATCTTCCATCGGTAATATAATCGGAAAATAAGGAACATTTTAGTTAATTCTAATGAAAACACATTGATTTTTATAAATTGTATTGGAAACAACATTGTCATATGTCTTTTCTTGGATCTAAATAATTCGAAAACTCGCTCTATGATTTGAAGTTAAAATCCTCATATATGGTAAAATAGTGACTTTTTTCACGTTTTCCATGTAGCGTGATTTTACGTAAATATATTCGTTTTACCAATATTTCGATACTACTTCATGTAGTATCACGATATGTGATTTGGCCTTCAAATCTCAGAATGTCGCATAATATTGCATTTTAAGCAAGTTTTCTTGCATTTTGTTTCGTACGAAAAATCATCGAATTTAGCAATATTTTGACGTTTATCATCCCCTTTTCCTCTATGTGATTTAAACAAAATATCATCGAAATAGGCAATATTTTGCTGTTTTTCCACGTTTTTGTGAATTTTCAGTTTATGGGTATTAATTCACTATATATACGATAAAAATGATGCAAACACTTAATTGATTAGATAATAACCTTAAATACTTCATTTTCAATCAACTATTTGTTTCTCGTTAAAATACTGAGTAAGAGATTGAAAAGGGGAGAAGTTCTGTTTTTATTGCATAAATCGACGTTTCAGCCGGAATAGAGCGGTTTTCGTGTACATCTTCCATCGGTAATATAAACGGAAAATCAGGAACATTTTAGTTAATTCTAATGAAAACACATTGATTTTTATCATTTGTATTGGAAACAACATTTCATATGTCTTTTCTTGGATCTAAGTAATACGAAATCTCGCTCTATGATTTGAAGTTAAAATCCTCAAATATGGTTAAATAGTGACTTTTTCACTTTTTTCATGTAGTTTGATATTACGTAAATATATTCATTTTTACCAATATTTCGATACTATTTCATATAGTATCACGATATGTGATTTGGCCTTCAAATCTCAGAATTTCGCATCATATTGCATTTTAAGCAAGTTTTCTTGCATTTTGTTTCGTACGAAAAATCATCGAATTTAGCAATATTTTGACGTTTATCATCCCCTTTTCCTTTATGTGATTTAAACAAAATATCAACGAATTAGGCAATATTTTGCAGTTTTTCCACGTTTTGTGAATTTTCAGTTTATTGTTATTAATTCATTAAGTATACGATCAAATTCATGCAAACACATAATTGATTAGAAATTAACCTTAAATACTTCATTTTCAATCAACCATTTGTTTCTCGGTAAAATACTGAGTAGGATATTGATAAGGGGAGAAGTTCGGTTTTTATTGCATATATCGACGTTTCAGCCAGAATAGAGCGGTTTTACGTGTACATCTTCCATCGGTAATATAAACGGAAAATAAGGAACATTTTAGTTAATTCTAATGAAAACACATTGATTTTTATCATTTGTATTGGAAACAACATTGTCATATGTCTTTTCTTGGATCTAAATAATTCGAAACCTCGCTCTATGATTTGAAGTTAAAATCCTCATATATGGTAAAATAGTGACTTTTTCACGTTTTCCATGTAGCGTGATTTTACGTAAATATATTCGTTTTTACCAATATTTCGATACTACTTCATGTAGTATCACGATATGGGATTTGGCCTTCAAATCTCAGAATTTCGCATAATATTGCATTTTAAACAAGTTTTCTTGCATTTTGTTTCGTATGAAAAATCATCGAATTTAGCAATATTTTGACGTTTACCATCCCCTTTTCCTTTATGTGATATGAACAAAATATCATCGAAATAGGCAATATTTTGCCGTTTTTCCACGTTTTTGTTAATTTTCAGTTTATTGTTATTAATTCATTATATATACGATAAAATGATGCAAACACATAATTGATTAGAAATTAACCTTAAATACTTCATTTTCAATCAACCATTTGTTACTCGTTAAAATACTGAGTAGGATATTGAAAAGGGGAGAAGTTTGGTCTTTATTGCATATATCGACGATTCAGCCGGATTAGAGCGGTTTTACGTGTACATCTTCCATCGGTTATATAAACGGAAAATCAGGAACATTTTAGTTAATTCTAATGAAAACACATTGGTTTTTATCATTTGTATTGGAAACAACATTGTCATATGTTTTTTCTTGGATCTAAATAATACGAAACCTCGCTCTATGATTTGAAATTAAAATCCTCAAATATGGGAAAATAGTGACTTTTTTCACGTTTTTCATGTAGTTTGTTATTACGTAAATATATTCATTTTTACCAATATTTCGATACTATTTCATTTAGTATCACGATATGTGATTTGGCCTTCAAATCTCAGAATTTCGCATAATATTGCATTTTAAACAAATTTTCTAGCATTTTGTTTCATATGAAAAATCATCGAATTTAGCAATATTTTGACGTTTACCATCCCCTTTTCCTTTATGTGATTTGAACAAAATATCATCGAAATAGGCAATATTTTGCCGTTTTTCCACGTTTTTGTTAATTTTCAGTTTATTGTTATTAATTCATTATATATACGATAAAATGATGCAAACACATAATTGATTAGAAATTAACCTTAAATACTTCATTTTCAATCAACCATTTGTTACTCGTTAAAATACTGAGTAGGATATTGAAAAAGGAGAAGTTCTGTTTTTATTGCATATATCGACGTTTCAGCCGGAATAGAGCGGTTTTACGTGTACATCTTCCCTCGGTAATATAAACGGAAAATCAGAAATATTTTAGTTAATTCTAATGAAAACACATTGTTTTTTATCATTTGTATTGGAAACAACATTGTCATATGTTTTTTCTTGGATCTAAAGAATACGAAACCTCGCTTTATGATTTGAAGTTAAAATCCTCAAATATGGTAAAATAGTGACTTTTTCACGTTTTTCATATAGTTTGATATTACGTAAATATATATTCATTTTTACCAATATTTCGATACTATTTCATGTGGTATCCAGATGTGTGATTTTGCCTTCAAATCTCAGAATTTCGCATAATATTGCATTTTAAGCAAGTTTTCTTGCATTTTGTTTCGTACGAAAAATCATCGAATTTAGCAATATTTTGATGATTATCATCTCCTTTTCCTTTATGTGATTTAAACAAAACATCATCGAATTAGGCAATATTTTGCCGTTTTTCCGCGTTTTTGTGAATTTTCAGTCTATGGTTATTAATTCATTATATATACGATACAAATGATGCAAACACATAATTGATTAGATAATAACCTTATATACTTCATTTTCAATCAACTATTTGTTTCTCGTTAAAATACTGAGTAATATATTGAAAAGGGGAGAAGTTCTCTTTTCATTGCATATATCGACGTTTCAGCCGGATTAGAGCGGTTTTACGTGTACATCTTCCATCGGTAATATAAACGGAAAATAAGGAACATTTTAGTTAATTCTAATGAAAACACATTGATTTTTATCATTTGTTTTGGAAACAACATTGTCATATGTCTTTTCTTGGATCTAAATAATTCGAAACCTCGCTCTATGATTTGAAGTTAAAATCCTCATATATGGTAAAATAGTGACTTTTTTCACGTTTTCCATGTAGCATGATTTTACGTAAATATATTCGTTTTTACCAATATTTCGATACTACTTCATGTAGTATCACGATATGTGATTTGGCCTTCAAATCTCAGAATGTCGCATAATATTGCATTTTAAGCAAGTTTTTTTGCATTTTGTATCGTACGAAAAATCATCGAATTTAGCAATATTTTGACGTTTATCATCCCCTTTTCCTCTATGTGATTTAAACAAAATATCATCGAATTAGGCAATATTTTGCCGTTTTTCCACGTTTTTGTGAATTTTCAGTTTATGGGTATTAATTCACTATATATACGATAAAAATGATGCAAACACTTAATTAATTAGATAATAACCTTAAATACTTCATTTTCAATCAACTATTTGTTTCTCGTTAAAATACTGAGTAAGAGATTGAAAAGGGAAGAAGTTCTGTTTTTATTGCATAAATCGACGTTTCAGCCGGAATAGAGCGGTTTTCGTATACATCTTCCATCGGTAATATAAACGGAAAATCAGGAACATTTTAGTTAATTCTAATGAAAACACATTGATTTTTATCATTTGTATTGGAAACAACATTTCATATGTCTTTTCTTGGATCTAAGTAATACGAAATCTCGCTCTATGATTTGAAGTTAAAATCCTCAAATATGGTTAAATAGTGACTTTTTCACTTTTTTCATGTAGTTTGATATTACGTAAATATATACATTTTTACCAATATTTCGATACTATTTCATGTAGTATCACGATATGTGATTTGGCCTTCAAATCTCAGAATTTCGCATCATATTGCATTTTAAGCAAGTTTTCTTGCATTTTGTTTCGTACGAAAAATCATCGAATTTAGCAATATTTTGACGTTTATCATCCCCTTTTCCTTTATGTGATTTAAACAAAATATCAACGAATTAGGCAATATTTTGCCGTTTTTCCACGTTTTGTGAATTTTCAGTTTATTGTTATTAATTCATTAAATATACGATAAAAATGATGCAAACACATAATTGATTAGAAATTAACCTTAAATACTTCATTTTCAATCAACCATTTGTTTCTCGTTAAAATACTGAGTAGGATATTGAAAAGGAGAGAAGTTTGGTTTTTATTGCATATATCGACGTTTCAGCCGGATTAGAGCGGTTTTACGTGTACATCTTCCATCGGTTATATAAACGGAAAATCAGGAACATTTTAGTTAATTCTAATGAAAACACATTGGTTTTTATCATTTGTATTGGAAACAACATTGTCATATGTTTTTTCTTGGATCTAAATAATACGAAACCTCGCTTTATGATTTGAAGTTAAAATCCTCAAATATGGGAAAATAGTGACTTTTTTCACGTTTTTCATGTAGTTTGTTATTACGTAAATATATTCATTTTTACCAATATTTCGGTACTATTTCATTTAGTATCACGATATGTGATTTGGCCTTCAAATCTCAGAATTTCGCATAATATTGCATTTTAAACAAATTTTCTAGCATTTTGTTTCGTATGAAAAATCATCGAATTTAGCAATATTTTGACGTTTACCATCCCCTTTTCCTTTATGTGATTTGAACAAAATATCATCGAAATAGGCAATATTTTGCCGTTTTTCCACGTTTTTGTTAATTTTCAGTTTATTGTTATTAATTCATTATATATACGATAAAATGATGCAAACACATAATTGATTAGAAATTAACCTTAAATACTTCATTTTCAATCAACCATTTGTTACTCGTTAAAATACTGAGTAGGATATTGAAAAGGGGAGAAGTTCGTTTTTTATTGCATATATCGACGTTTCAGCCGGAATAGAGCGGTTTTACGTGTACATCTTCCCTCGGTAATATAAACGGAAAATCAGAAACATTTTAGTTAATTCTAATGAAAACACATTGTTTTTTATCATTTGTATTGGAAACAACATTGTCATATGTCTTTTCTTGGATCTAAATAATACGAAACCTCGCTCTATGATTTGAAGTTAAAATCTTCAAATATGGTAAAATAGTGACTTTTTCACGTTTTTCATAAAGTTTGATATTACGTAAATATATTCATTTTTACCAATATTTCGATACTATTTCATGTGGTATCCAGATATGTGATTTGGCCTTCAAATCTCAGAATTTCGCATAATATTGCATTTTAAGCAAGTTTTCTTGCATTTTGTATTGTACGAAAAATCATCGAATTTAGCAATTTTTTGACGTTTACCATCCCCTTTTCCTTTATGTGATTTGACCAAATATCATCGAAATAGGCAATATTTTGCCATTTTTCCACGTTTTTGTTAATTTTCAGTTTATTGTTATTAATTCATTATATATACGATAAAATGATGCAAACACATAATTGATTAGAAATTAACCTTAAATACTTCATTTTCAATCAACCATTTGTTACTCGTTAAAATACTGAGTAGGATATTGAAAAGGGGAGAAGTTCGGTTTTTATTGCATATATCGACGTTTCAGCCGGAATAGAGCGGTTTTACGTGTACATCTTCCCTCGGTAATATAAACGGAAAATCAGAAACATTTTAGTTAATTCTAATGAAAACACATTGTTTTTTATCATTTGTATTGGAAACAACATTGTCATATGTCTTTTCTTGGATCTAAATAATACGAAACCTCGCTCTATGATTTGAAGTTAAAATGCTCAAATATGGTAAAATAGTGACTTTTTCACGTTTTTCATATAGTTTGATATTACGTAAATATATTCATTTTTACCAATATTTCGATACTATTTCATGTGGTATCAAGATATGTTATTTGGCCTTCAAATCTCAGAATTTCGCATAATATTGCATTTAAGCAAGTTTTCTTGCATTTTGTTTCGTACGAAAAATCATCGAATTTAGCAATATTTTGATGATTATCATCTCCTTTTCCTTTATATGATTTAAACAAAACATCATCGAATTAGGCAATATTTTGCCGTTTTTCCACGTTTTTGTGAATTTTCAGTCTATGGTTATTAATTAATTAAATATAAAATAAAAATGATGCAAACACATAATTGATTAGAAATTAACCTTAAATACTTCATTTTCAATCAACCATTTGTTACTCGTTAAAATACTGAGTAGGATATTGAAAAGGGGAGAAGTTTGGTCTTTATTGCATATATCGACGATTCAGCCGGATTAGAGCGGTTTTACGTGTACATCTTCCATCGGTTATATAAACGGAAAATCAGGAACATTTTAGTTAATTCTAATGAAAACACATTGGTTTTTATCATTTGTATTGGAAACAACATTGTCATATGTTTTTTCTTGGATCTAAATAATACGAAACCTCGCTCTATGATTTGAAATTAAAATCCTCAAATATGGGAAAATAGTGACTTTTTTCACGTTTTTCATGTAGTTTGTTATTACGTAAATATATTCATTTTTACCAATATTTCGATACTATTTCATTTAGTATCACGATATGTGATTTGGCCTTCAAATCTCAGAATTTCGCATAATATTGCATTTTAAACAAATTTTCTAGCATTTTGTTTCATATGAAAAATCATCGAATTTAGCAATATTTTGACGTTTACCATCCCCTTTTCCTTTATGTGATTTGAACAAAATATCATCGAAATAGGCAATATTTTGCCGTTTTTCCACGTTTTTGTTAATTTTCAGTTTATTGTTATTAATTCATTATATATACGATAAAATGATGCAAACACATAATTGATTAGAAATTAACCTTAAATACTTCATTTTCAATCAACCATTTGTTACTCGTTAAAATACTGAGTAGGATATTGAAAAAGGAGAAGTTCTGTTTTTATTGCATATATCGACGTTTCAGCCGGAATAGAGCGGTTTTACGTGTACATCTTCCCTCGGTAATATAAACGGAAAATCAGAAATATTTTAGTTAATTCTAATGAAAACACATTGTTTTTTATCATTTGTATTGGAAACAACATTGTCATATGTTTTTTCTTGGATCTAAAGAATACGAAACCTCGCTTTATGATTTGAAGTTAAAATCCTCAAATATGGTAAAATAGTGACTTTTTCACGTTTTTCATATAGTTTGATATTACGTAAATATATATTCATTTTTACCAATATTTCGATACTATTTCATGTGGTATCCAGATGTGTGATTTTGCCTTCAAATCTCAGAATTTCGCATAATATTGCATTTTAAGCAAGTTTTCTTGCATTTTGTTTCGTACGAAAAATCATCGAATTTAGCAATATTTTGATGATTATCATCTCCTTTTCCTTTATGTGATTTAAACAAAACATCATCGAATTAGGCAATATTTTGCCGTTTTTCCGCGTTTTTGTGAATTTTCAGTCTATGGTTATTAATTCATTATATATACGATACAAATGATGCAAACACATAATTGATTAGATAATAACCTTATATACTTCATTTTCAATCAACTATTTGTTTCTCGTTAAAATACTGAGTAATATATTGAAAAGGGGAGAAGTTCTCTTTTCATTGCATATATCGACGTTTCAGCCGGATTAGAGCGGTTTTACGTGTACATCTTCCATCGGTAATATAAACGGAAAATAAGGAACATTTTAGTTAATTCTAATGAAAACACATTGATTTTTATCATTTGTTTTGGAAACAACATTGTCATATGTCTTTTCTTGGATCTAAATAATTCGAAACCTCGCTCTATGATTTGAAGTTAAAATCCTCATATATGGTAAAATAGTGACTTTTTTCACGTTTTCCATGTAGCATGATTTTACGTAAATATATTCGTTTTTACCAATATTTCGATACTACTTCATGTAGTATCACGATATGTGATTTGGCCTTCAAATCTCAGAATGTCGCATAATATTGCATTTTAAGCAAGTTTTTTTGCATTTTGTATCGTACGAAAAATCATCGA
This sequence comes from Procambarus clarkii, assembly GCF_040958095.1. Lineage (NCBI taxonomy): Eukaryota > Metazoa > Arthropoda > Malacostraca > Decapoda > Cambaridae > Procambarus > Procambarus clarkii. Next base: position 2,649,573 of record NW_027189147.1, on the reverse strand, counting down.
ATTTAGCAATATTTTGACGTTTATCATCCCCTTTTCCTCTATGTGATTTAAACAAAATATCATCGAATTAGGCAATATTTTGCCGTTTTTCCACGTTTTTGTGAATTTTCAGTTTATGGGTATTAATTCACTATATATACGATAAAAATGATGCAAACACTTAATTAATTAGATAATAACCTTAAATACTTCATTTTCAATCAACTATTTGTTTCTCGTTAAAATACTGAGTAAGAGATTGAAAAGGGAAGAAGTTCTGTTTTTATTGCATAAATCGACGTTTCAGCCGGAATAGAGCGGTTTTCGTATACATCTTCCATCGGTAATATAAACGGAAAATCAGGAACATTTTAGTTAATTCTAATGAAAACACATTGATTTTTATCATTTGTATTGGAAACAACATTTCATATGTCTTTTCTTGGATCTAAGTAATACGAAATCTCGCTCTATGATTTGAAGTTAAAATCCTCAAATATGGTTAAATAGTGACTTTTTCACTTTTTTCATGTAGTTTGATATTACGTAAATATATACATTTTTACCAATATTTCGATACTATTTCATGTAGTATCACGATATGTGATTTGGCCTTCAAATCTCAGAATTTCGCATCATATTGCATTTTAAGCAAGTTTTCTTGCATTTTGTTTCGTACGAAAAATCATCGAATTTAGCAATATTTTGACGTTTATCATCCCCTTTTCCTTTATGTGATTTAAACAAAATATCAACGAATTAGGCAATATTTTGCCGTTTTTCCACGTTTTGTGAATTTTCAGTTTATTGTTATTAATTCATTAAATATACGATAAAAATGATGCAAACACATAATTGATTAGAAATTAACCTTAAATACTTCATTTTCAATCAACCATTTGTTTCTCGTTAAAATACTGAGTAGGATATTGAAAAGGAGAGAAGTTTGGTTTTTATTGCATATATCGACGTTTCAGCCGGATTAGAGCGGTTTTACGTGTACATCTTCCATCGGTTATATAAACGGAAAATCAGGAACATTTTAGTTAATTCTAATGAAAACACATTGGTTTTTATCATTTGTATTGGAAACAACATTGTCATATGTTTTTTCTTGGATCTAAATAATACGAAACCTCGCTTTATGATTTGAAGTTAAAATCCTCAAATATGGGAAAATAGTGACTTTTTTCACGTTTTTCATGTAGTTTGTTATTACGTAAATATATTCATTTTTACCAATATTTCGGTACTATTTCATTTAGTATCACGATATGTGATTTGGCCTTCAAATCTCAGAATTTCGCATAATATTGCATTTTAAACAAATTTTCTAGCATTTTGTTTCGTATGAAAAATCATCGAATTTAGCAATATTTTGACGTTTACCATCCCCTTTTCCTTTATGTGATTTGAACAAAATATCATCGAAATAGGCAATATTTTGCCGTTTTTCCACGTTTTTGTTAATTTTCAGTTTATTGTTATTAATTCATTATATATACGATAAAATGATGCAAACACATAATTGATTAGAAATTAACCTTAAATACTTCATTTTCAATCAACCATTTGTTACTCGTTAAAATACTGAGTAGGATATTGAAAAGGGGAGAAGTTCGGTTTTTATTGCATATATCGACGTTTCAGCCGGAATAGAGCGGTTTTACGTGTACATCTTCCCTCGGTAATATAAACGGAAAATCAGAAACATTTTAGTTAATTCTAATGAAAACACATTGTTTTTTATCATTTGTATTGGAAACAACATTGTCATATGTCTTTTCTTGGATCTAAATAATACGAAACCTCGCTCTATGATTTGAAGTTAAAATCTTCAAATATGGTAAAATAGTGACTTTTTCACGTTTTTCATAAAGTTTGATATTACGTAAATATATTCATTTTTACCAATATTTCGATACTATTTCATGTGGTATCCAGATATGTGATTTGGCCTTCAAATCTCAGAATTTCGCATAATATTGCATTTTAAGCAAGTTTTCTTGCATTTTGTATTGTACGAAAAATCATCGAATTTAGCAATTTTTTGACGTTTACCATCCCCTTTTCCTTTATGTGATTTGACCAAATATCATCGAAATAGGCAATATTTTGCCATTTTTCCACGTTTTTGTTAATTTTCAGTTTATTGTTATTAATTCATTATATATACGATAAAATGATGCAAACACATAATTGATTAGAAATTAACCTTAAATACTTCATTTTCAATCAACCATTTGTTACTCGTTAAAATACTGAGTAGGATATTGAAAAGGGGAGAAGTTCGGTTTTTATTGCATATATCGACGTTTCAGCCGGAATAGAGCGGTTTTACGTGTACATCTTCCCTCGGTAATATAAACGGAAAATCAGAAACATTTTAGTTAATTCTAATGAAAACACATTGTTTTTTATCATTTGTATTGGAAACAACATTGTCATATGTCTTTTCTTGGATCTAAATAATACGAAACCTCGCTCTATGATTTGAAGTTAAAATGCTCAAATATGGTAAAATAGTGACTTTTTCACGTTTTTCATATAGTTTGATATTACGTAAATATATTCATTTTTACCAATATTTCGATACTATTTCATGTGGTATCAAGATATGTTATTTGGCCTTCAAATCTCAGAATTTCGCATAATATTGCATTTAAGCAAGTTTTCTTGCATTTTGTTTCGTACGAAAAATCATCGAATTTAGCAATATTTTGATGATTATCATCTCCTTTTCCTTTATATGATTTAAACAAAACATCATCGAATTAGGCAATATTTTGCCGTTTTTCCACGTTTTTGTGAATTTTCAGTCTATGGTTATTAATTAATTAAATATAAAATAAAAATGATGCAAACACATAATTGATTAGAAATTAACCTTAAATACTTCATTTTCTTTCAACCATTTGTTTCTCGTTAAAATACTGAGTAGGATATTGAAAAGGGGAGAAGTTTGGTTTTTATTGCATATATCGACGTTTCAGCCGGATTAGAGCGGTTTTACGTGTACATCTTCCATCGGTTATATAAACGGAAAATCAGGAACCTTTTAGTTAATTCTAATGAAAACACATTGTTTTTTATCATTTGTATTGGAAACAACATTGTCATATGTCTTTTCTTGGATCTAAATAATACGAAACCTCGCTCTATGATTTGAAGTTAAAATCCTCAAATATGGTAAAATAGTAATTTTTTTTCACGTTTTTCATATAGTTTGATATTACGTAAATATATTCATTTTTACCAATATTTCGATACTATTTCATGTGGTATCCAGATGTGTGATTTTGCCTTCACATCTCAGAATTTCGCATAATATTGCATTTTAAGCAAGTTTTCTTGCATTTTGTTTCGTACGAAAAATCATCGAATTTAGCAATATTTTGATGATTATCATCTCCTTTTCCTTTATGTGATTTAAACAAAACATCATCGAATTAGGCAATATTTTGCCGTTTTTCCTCGTTTTTGTGAATTTTCAGTCTATGGTTATTAATTCATTATATATACGATACAAATGATGCAAACACATAATTGATTAGATAATAACCTTATATACTTCATTTTCAATCAACTATTTGTTTCTCGTTAAAATACTGAGTAATATATTGAAAAGGGGAGAAGTTCTCTTTTCATTGCATATATCGACGTTTCAGCCGGATTAGAGCGGTTTTACGTGTACATCTTCCATCGGTAATATAAACGGAAAATAAGGAACATTTTAGTTAATTCTAATGAAAACACATTGATTTTTATCATTTGTTTTGGAAACAACATTGTCATATGTCTTTTCTTGGATCTAAATAATTCGAAACCTCGCTCAATGATTTGAAGTTAAAATCCTCATATATGGTAAAATAGTGACTTTTTTCACGTTTTCCATGTAGCATGATTTTACGTAAATATATTCGTTTTTACCAATATTTCGATACTACTTCATGTAGTATCACGATATGTGATTTGGCCTTCAAATCTCAGAATGTCGCATAATATTGCATTTTAAGCAAGTTTTTTTGCATTTTGTATCGTACGAAAAATCATCGAATTTAGCAATATTTTGACGTTTATCATCCCCTTTTCCTCTATGTGATTTAAACAAAATATCATCGAATTAGGCAATATTTTGCCGTTTTTCCACGTTTTTGTGAATTTTCAGTTTATGGGTATTAATTCACTATATATACGATAAAAATGATGCAAACACTTAATTAATTAGATAATAACCTTAAATACTTCATTTTCAATCAACTATTTGTTTCTCGTTAAAATACTGAGTAAGAGATTGAAAAGGGAAGAAGTTCTGTTTTTATTGCATAAATCGACGTTTCAGCCGGAATAGAGCGGTTTTCGTATACATCTTCCATCGGTAATATAAACGGAAAATCAGGAACATTTTAGTTAATTCTAATGAAAACACATTGATTTTTATCATTTGTATTGGAAACAACATTTCATATGTCTTTTCTTGGATCTAAGTAATACGAAATCTCGCTCTATGATTTGAAGTTAAAATCCTCAAATATGGTTAAATAGTGACTTTTTCACTTTTTTCATGTAGTTTATTATTACGTAAATATATACATTTTTACCAATATTTCGATACTATTTCATGTAGTATCACGATATGTGATTTGGCCTTCAAATCTCAGAATTGCGCATCATATTGCATTTTAAGCAAGTTTTCTTGCATTTTGTTTCGTACGAAAAATCATCGAATTTAGCAATATTTTGACGTTTATCATCCCCTTTTCCTTTATGTGATTTAAACAAAACATCATCGAATTAGGCAATATTTTGCCGTTTTTCCACGTTTTTGTGAATTTTCAGTCTATGGTTATTAAGTCATTAAATATAAAATAAAAATGATGCAAACACATAATTGATTAGAAATTAACCTTAAATACTTCATTTTCAATCAACCATTTGTTTCTCGTTAAAATACTGAGTAGGATATTGAAAAGGGGAGAAGTTCGGTTTTTATTGCATATATCGACGTTTCAGCCGGATTAGAGCGGTTTTACGTGTACATCTTCCATTGGTTATATAAACGGAAAATCAGGAACCTTTTAGTTAATTCTAATGAAAACACATTGGTTTTTATCATTTGTATTGGAAACAACATTGTCATATGTCTTTTATTGGATCTAAATAATACGAAACCTCGCTCTATGATTTGAAGTTAAAATCCTCAAATATGGTAAAATAGTGACTTTTTTCACTTTTTTCATGTAGTTTGATATTACGTAAATATATTCATTTTTACCAATATTTCGATACTATTTCATGTTGTATCACGATATGTGATTTGGCCTTCAAATCTCAGAATTTTGCATAATATTGCATTTTAAACAAGTTTTCTTGCATTTTGTTTCGTATGAAAAATCATCGAATTTAGCAATATTTTGGCGATTACCATCCCCTTTTTCTTTATGTGATTTGAACAAAATATCATCGAAAAAGGGAATATTTTGCCGTTTTTCCACGTTTTTGAGAATTTTCAGTTTATTGTTATTAATTCATTATATTTACGATAAAATGATGCAAACACATAATTGATTAGAAATTAACCTTAAATACTTAATTTTCAATCAATCATTTGATACTCGTTAAAATACTGAGTAGGATATTGAAAAGGGGAGAAGTTCGGTTTTTATTGCATATATCGACGTTTCAGCCGGAATAGAGCGGTTTTACGTGTACATCTTCCCTCGGTAATATAAACGGAAAATCAGAAACATTTTAGTTAATTCTAATGAAAACACATTGTTTTTTATCATTTGTATTGGAAACAACATTGTCATGTGTTTTTTCTTGGATCTAAATAATACGAAACCTCGCTCTATGATTTGTAGTTAAAATCCTCAAATAAGGTAAAATAGTGACTTTTTCACGTTTTTCATATAGTTTGATATTACGTAAATATATTCATTTTTACCAATATTTCGATACTATTTCATGTGGTATCCAGATATGTGATTTGGCCTTCAAATCTCAGAATTTCGCATAATATTGCATTTTAAGCAAGTTTTCTTGCATTTTGTTTCGTACAAAAAATCATCGAATTTAGCAATATTTTGATGGAGCCAAATTCCGGCTTTCTGCTTTTTTTCGCAGTTTGAAACTACGACATTTAATACCGAAAATTTGCCAAGTACTGAGAGAGGCGATGGATCACATTTTGCCCAAACCCTCCCTGCAGTTTTTAAAATATCCCAAACATCCCAAATTCGACCCTAGAGCCATATTTTGGAGCCTAATTCTGGCCATCTGCATATATTCACAAGTTGAAATTACGATATTTTATACCGAAAATATGCCAATTACTGAAAGCAGCGATGGGCCACATTTGACCCAATCCCCCCTGCAGTTTTCAAAATATCCCAAACATCACAAACTCGACCCTTGAGCTATACTTTGGAGCCAAATTTTGGCTCGCTGCATGTATTCGCAATTTGAAATTACGACTTTTTATATCGAAAATATGCCAATTACTGAAAGCAGCGATTGGTCACATTTTGTCCAAACCCCCCCTGCAGTTTTCAAAGTATCCCAAATATCTCAAATTCGACGCTTGAGCCATATTTTGGAACCAAAATCGGGCTCTTTGCACGTATTCGCAGTGTGAATTTACGAATTTTTATTCCGAAAATATGTCAATTACTGAGAGAGTCGATGGGTCACATATTGCCCAAACCCCCTTGCAGTTTTCAAAATATCCCAAACATCTCAAATTTGACCCTTGAGCCATATTTTGTAGCCAAATTGGGGCTCTCTGCACATATTCGCAGTTTGAAATTACGACTTTTTATACCGAAAATATGTGAATTACGGAGAGCCGCGATGGATCCCATTTTGCCCAAACCCCCCTGCAAATTTCAAAATATCCCAAACATACAAAATTTTACCCGTGAGCTATATTTTGGAGCCAAATTCTGGCTCTCTGCATGTATTCGCAGTTTGAAATTACTACTTTTTATACCGAAAATATGCTAATTACTGAGAGCGGCGATGGATCACATTTTCGCCATACCCTCCCAGCAGTTTCCAAAATATCCCAAACATCCCAAATTTGACACTTGACCCATATTTTGGAGCCAAATTTTGTCTTTCTGCATGTATTCGTAGTTTGAAATTACGAATTTTTATACAGATAATACGCCAATTACTGAGAGCGGCTAAGGATCACATTTTCGCCAAACCCTCCATGCAGTTTTCAAAATATCCCAAACATCCCAAATTCGACCATTGAGCTTTATTTTGGAGCCAAATTCTGGCTAGGGATAATTCTAGAGGGATTCAGAGGCTCAAGAGAGTGATGCAGAGGCTCAAGAGAGTGATGCAGAGGATCAGGAGAGGGAAGCAAAGGCTTAAGAGAGTGATGCAGAAGCTGAAAAGAGTGATGCAGAGGCTGCAGAGAGTGATGCAGAGGCAAAAGAGAGTGATGCAGAGGATCAAGATAGGGATGCAGAGGTTTAGAAGAGTGATGCAGAGGCTGAAGAGAGTGTTACAGAGGCTTAAGAGAGGGATGCAGAGGCTTACGAGAGTGATGCAGAGGCTTAAGAGAGTGATGCCGGGACTCTAGAGAGGGATTCAGAGGCTTAAGAGAGTGATGCAGAGGCTGAAGGGAGTGATGCAGAGGCTAAAGAGAGTGATGCAGAGGCTCAAGAGAGTGATGCAGAGGATCAAGCGAGTGATGCAGAGGCTCAAGAGAGTGATGCAGAGGATCAAGAGAGGGAAGCAGAGGCTTAAGAAAGTGATGCAGAGGCTGAAGAGAGTGAAACAGAGGCTCTAGAGAGTGATGCAGAGGCTCAAAAGAGGGATGCAAAGGCTCAAGAGAGTGACGCAGAGGCCTCAAGAGAGGGATTCAGAAGCTTAAGAGAGTGATGCAGAGGCTGAAAAGAGTTATGCAAAGGCTCAAGAGAGTGATGCAGAGGATCAAGAGAGTGATGCAGAGGCTAAAGAGAGTTATACAGAGGATCAAGAGAGTGATGCAGAGACTAAAGATAGTGATGGAGATTATCAAGAGAGGGATGCAGAGGCTTAGGAGAGGGATGCAGAGGTTCAAGAGTGTGATGCAGAGACTCAGGAGAGTGATGCAGAGGCTCAAGAGAGTGATGCAGAGGCTTAAGAGAGGGATGCAGAGGCTCAAGAGAGGGATGTAGAGGCTCAAGAGAGTGATGCAGAGGCTCAAGAAAGTGATGCAGAGGCTCTAGAGAGGGATAATAACACATAATTGATAAGATAATAACCTTATATACTTCATTTTCAATCAACTATTTGTTTCTCCTTAAAATACTGAGTAATATATTGAAAAGGGGAGAAGTTCTGTTTTTATTGCATATATCGACGTTTCAGCCGGATTAGAGCGGTTTTACGTGTACATCTTCCATCGGTAATATAAACGGAAAATCAGGAACATTTTAGTTAATTCTAATGAAAACACATTGTTTTTTATCATTTGTATTGGAAACAACATTGTCATATGTCTTTTCTTGGATCTAAATAATACAAAACCTCGCTCTATGATTTGAAGTTAAAATCCTCAAATATGGTTAAATAGTGACTTTTTCACTTTTTTCATGTTGTTTGATATTACGTAAATATATTCATTTTTACCAATATTTCGATACTATTTCATGTAGTATCACGATATGTGATTTGGCCTTCAAATCTCAGAATTTCGCATCATATTGCATTTTAAGCAAGTTTTCTTGCATTTTGTTTCGTACGAAAAATCATCGAATTTAGCAATATTTTGACGTTTATCATCCCCTTTTCCTTTATGTGATTTAAACAAAATATCAACGAATTAGGCAATATTTTGTCGTTTTTCCACGTTTTGTGAATTTTCAGTTTATTGTTATTAATTCATTAAATATACGATAAAAATGATGCAAACACATAATTGATTAGAAATTAACCTTAAATACTTCATTTTCAATCAACCATTTGTTTCTCGTTAAAATACTGAGTAGGATATTGAAATGGGGAGAAGTTCGGTTTTTATTGCATATATCGACGTTTCAGCCGGATTAGAGCGGTTTTACGTGTACATCTTCCATCGGTAATATAAACGTAAAATCAGGAACATTTTAGTTAATTCTAATGAAAACACATTGATTTTTATCATTTGTATTGGAAAAAACATTGTCATATGTCTTTTCTTGGATCTAAATAATACGAAACCTCGCTCTATGATTTGAAGTTAAAATCCTCAAATATGGTAAAATAGTGACTTTTTTCACGTTTTTCATGTAGTTTGATATTAAGTAAATATATTCATTTTTACCAATATTTCGATAGTATTTCATGGAGTATCACGATATGTGATTTGGCCTTCAAATTTCAGAATTTCGCATAATATTGCATTTTAAACAAATTTTCTAGCATTTTGTTTCGTATGAAAAATCATCGAATTTAGCAATATTTTGACGTTTACCATCCCCTTTTCCTTTATTTGATTTGAACAAAATATCATCGAAATAGGCAATATTTTGCCGTTTTTCCACATTTTTGTGAATTTTCAGTTTATTGTTATTAATTCATTATATATAAGATAAAATGATGCAAACACATAATTGATTAGAAATTAACCTTAAATACTTCATTTTCAATCAACCATTTGTTACTCGTTAAAATACTGAGTAGGATATTGAAAAGGGGAGAAGTTCGGTTTTTATTGCATATATCGACGTTTCATCCGGAATAGAGCGGTTTTACTTGTACATCTTCCCTCGGTAATATAAGCGGAAAGTCAGAAACATTTTAGTTAATTCTAATGAAAGCACATTGTTTTTTATCATTTGTATTGGAAACAACATTGTCATATGTCTTTTCTTGGATCTAAATAATACGAAACTTCGCTCTATGATTTGAAGTTAAAATCCTCAAATATGGTAAAATAGTGACTTTTTTCACGTTTCTCATGTAGTTTGATATTACGTAAATATATTCATTTTTACCAATATTTCGATACTATTTCATGTAGTATCACGATATGTGATTTGGCCTTCAAATCTCAGAATTTCGCATAATATTGCATTTTAAGCAAGTTTTCTTGCATTTTGTTTCGTACGAAAAATCATCGAATTTAGCAATATTTTGACGATTATCATCTCCTTTTCCTTTATGTGATTTAAACAAAACATCATCGAATTAGGCAATATTTTGCCATTTTTCCACGTTTTTGTAAATTTTCAGTCTATGGTTATTAATTCATTATATATACGATAAAAATGATGCAAACACATAATTGATTACAAATTAACCTTAAATACTTCATTTTCAATCAACCATTTGTTTCTCGTTAAAATACTGAGTAGGATATTAAAAAGGGGAGAAGTTCGGTTTTTATTGCATAAATCGACGTTTCAGCCGGAATAGAGCGGTTTTCGTGTACATCTTCCATCGGTAATATAAACGGAAAATCAGGAACATTTTAGTAAATTCTAATGAAAACACATTGATTTTTATCATTTGTATTGGAAACAACATTTCATATGTCTTTTCTTGGATCAAAGTAATACGAAATCTCGCTCTATGATTTGAAGTTAAAATCCTCAAATATGGTAAAATAGTGATTTTTTTCACGTTTTTCATGTAGTTTGATATTACGTAAATATATTCATTTTTACCAATATTTCGATACTATTTCATGTAGTATCACGATATGTGATTTGGCCTTCTAATCTCAGAATTTCGCTTAATATTGCATTTTATGCAAGTTTTCTTGCATTTTGTTTCGTACGAAAAATCATCGAATTTAGTAATATTTTGACGATTATCATCTCCTTTTCCTTTATGTGATTTAAAGAAAATATCATCGAATTAGGCAATATTTTGCCGTTTTTCCACGTTTTTGTGAATTTTCAGTCTATGGTTATTAATTCATTATATATACGATAAAAATGATGCAAACACATAATTGATTAGAAATTAACCTTAAATACTTCATTTTCAATCAACCATTTTTTTCTCGTTAAAATACTGAGCAGGATATTAAAAACGGGAGAAGTTCGGTTTTTATTGCATATATCGAGGTTTCAGCCGGATTAGAGCGGTTTTACGTGTACATCTTCCATCGGTAATATAAACTGAAAATCAGGAACATTTTAGTTAATTCTAATGAAAACACATTGATTTTTATCATTTGTATTGGAAAAAACATTGTCATATGTCTTTTGTTGGATCTAAATAATACGAAACCTCGCTCTATGATTTGAAGTTAAAATCCTCAAATATGGTAAAATAGTGACTTTTTTCACGTTTTTCATGTAGTTTAATATTACGTAAATATATTCATTTTACCAATATTTCGATACTATTTCATGGAGTATCACGATATGTGATTTGGCCTTCAAATCTCAGAATTTCGCATAATATTGCATTTTAAACAAATTTTCTAGCATTTTGTTTCGTATGAAAAATCATCGAATTTAGCAATATTTTGACGTTTACCATCCCCTTTTCCTTTATTTTATTTGAACAAAATATCATCGAAATAGGCAATATTTTGCCGTTTTTCCACGTTTTTGTGAATTTTCAGTTTATTGTTATTAATTCATTATATATACGATAAAATGATGCAAACACATAATTGATTAGAAATTAACCTTAAATACTTCATTTTCAATCAACCATTTGTTACTCGTTAAAATACTGAGTAGGATATTGAAAAGGGGAGAAGTTCGGTTTTTATTGCTTATATCGACGTTTCAGCCGGAATAGAGCGGTTTTACTTGTACATCTTCCCTCGGTAATATAAACGGAAAATCAGAAACATTTTAGTTAATTCTAATGAAAGCACATTGTTTTTTATCATTTGTATTGGAAACAACATTGTCATATGTCTTTTCTTGGATCTAAATAATACGAAACTTCGCTCTATGATTTGAAGTTAAAATCCTCAAATATGGTAAAATAGTGACTTTTTTCACGTTTCTCATGTAGTTTGATATTACGTAAATATATTCATTTTTACCAATATTTCGATACTATTTCATGTAGTATCACGATATGTGATTTGGCCTTCAAATCTCAGAATTTCGCATAATATTGCATTTTAAGCAAGTTTTCTTGCATTTTGTTTTGTACGAAAAATCATCGAATTTAGCAATATTTTGACGATTATCATCTCCTTTTCCTTTATGTGATTTAAACAAAACATCATCGAATTAGGCAATATTTTGCCATTTTTCCACGTTTTTGTAAATTTTCAGTCTATGGTTATTAATTCATTATATATACGATAACAATGATGCAAACACATAATTGATTAGATAATAACCTTATATACTTCATTTTCAATCAACTATTTGTCTCTCGTTAAAATACTGAGTAATATATTGAAAAGGGGAGAAGTTCTGTTTTTATTGCATAAATCGACGTTTCAGCCGGAATAGAGCGGTTTTCGTGTACATCTTCCATCGGTAATATAAACGGAAAATCAGGAACATTTTAGTAAATTCTAATGAAAACACATTGATTTTTATCATTTGTATTGGAAACAACATTTCATATGTCTTTTCTTGGATCAAAGTAATACGAAATCTCGCTCTATGATTTGAAGTTAAAATCCTCAAATATGGTAAAATAGTGATTTTTTTCACGTTTTTCATGTAGTTTGATATTACGTAAATATATTCATTTTTACCAATATTTCGATACTATTTCATGTAGTATCACGATATGTGATTTGGCCTTCAAATCTCAGAATTTCGCATCATATTGCATTTTAAGCAAGTTTTCTTGCATTTTGTTTCGTACGAAAAATCATCGAATTTAGCAATATTATGACGTTTATCATCCCCTTTTCCTTTATGTGATTTAACCAAAATATCAACGAATTAGGCAATATTTTGCCGTTTTTCCACGTTTTGTGAATTTTCAGTTTATTGTTATTAATTCATTAAATATACGATAAAAATGATGCAAACACATAATTGATTAGAAATTAACCTTAAATACTTCATTTTCAATCAACCATTTGTTTCTCGTTAAAATACTGAGTAGGATATTGAAATGGGGAGAAGTTCGGTTTTTATTGCATATATCGACGTTTCAGCCGGATTAGAGCGGTTTTACGTGTACATCTTCCATCGGTAATATAAACGTAAAATCAGGAACATTTTAGTTAATTCTAATGAAAACACATTGATTTTTATCATTTGTATTGGAAAAAACATTGTCATATGTCTTTTCTTGGATCTAAATAATACGAAACCTCGCTCTATGATTTGAAGTTAAAATCCTCAAATATGGTAAAATAGTGACTTTTTTCACGTTTTTCATGTAGTTTGATATTAAGTAAATATATTCATTTTTACCAATATTTCGATAGTATTTCATGGAGTATCACGATATGTGATTTGGCCTTCAAATTTCAGAATTTCGCATAATATTGCATTTTAAACAAATTTTCTAGCATTTTGTTTCGTATGAAAAATCATCGAATTTAGCAATATTTTGACGTTTACCATCCCCTTTTCCTTTATTTGATTTGAACAAAATATCATCGAAATAGGCAATATTTTGCCGTTTTTCCACATTTTTGTGAATTTTCAGTTTATTGTTATTAATTCATTATATATAAGATAAAATGATGCAAACACATAATTGATTAGAAATTAACCTTAAATACTTCATTTTCAATCAACCATTTGTTACTCGTTAAAATACTGAGTAGGATATTGAAAAGGGGAGAAGTTCGGTTTTTATTGCATATATCGACGTTTCATCCGGAATAGAGCGGTTTTACTTGTACATCTTCCCTCGGTAATATAAGCGGAAAGTCAGAAACATTTTAGTTAATTCTAATGAAAGCACATTGTTTTTTATCATTTGTATTGGAAACAACATTGTCATATGTCTTTTCTTGGATCTAAATAATACGAAACTTCGCTCTATGATTTGAAGTTAAAATCCTCAAATATGGTAAAATAGTGACTTTTTTCACGTTTCTCATGTAGTTTGATATTACGTAAATATATTCATTTTTACCAATATTTCGATACTATTTCATGTAGTATCACGATATGTGATTTGGCCTTCAAATCTCAGAATTTCGCATAATATTGCATTTTAAGCAAGTTTTCTTGCATTTTGTTTCGTACGAAAAATCATCGAATTTAGCAATATTTTGACGATTATCATCTCCTTTTCCTTTATGTGATTTAAACAAAACATCATCGAATTAGGCAATATTTTGCCATTTTTCCACGTTTTTGTAAATTTTCAGTCTATGGTTATTAATTCATTATATATACGATAAAAATGATGCAAACACATAATTGATTACAAATTAACCTTAAATACTTCATTTTCAATCAACCATTTGTTTCTCGTTAAAATACTGAGTAGGATATTAAAAAGGGGAGAAGTTCGGTTTTTATTGCATAAATCGACGTTTCAGCCGGAATAGAGCGGTTTTCGTGTACATCTTCCATCGGTAATATAAACGGAAAATCAGGAACATTTTAGTAAATTCTAATGAAAACACATTGATTTTTATCATTTGTATTGGAAACAACATTTCATATGTCTTTTCTTGGATCAAAGTAATACGAAATCTCGCTCTATGATTTGAAGTTAAAATCCTCAAATATGGTAAAATAGTGATTTTTTTCACGTTTTTCATGTAGTTTGATATTACGTAAATATATTCATTTTTACCAATATTTCGATACTATTTCATGTAGTATCACGATATGTGATTTGGCCTTCTAATCTCAGAATTTCGCTTAATATTGCATTTTATGCAAGTTTTCTTGCATTTTGTTTCGTACGAAAAATCATCGAATTTAGTAATATTTTGACGATTATCATCTCCTTTTCCTTTATGTGATTTAAAGAAAATATCATCGAATTAGGCAATATTTTGCCGTTTTTCCACGTTTTTGTGAATTTTCAGTCTATGGTTATTAATTCATTATATATACGATAAAAATGATGCAAACACATAATTGATTAGAAATTAACCTTAAATACTTCATTTTCAATCAACCATTTTTTTCTCGTTAAAATACTGAGCAGGATATTAAAAACGGGAGAAGTTCGGTTTTTATTGCATATATCGAGGTTTCAGCCGGATTAGAGCGGTTTTACGTGTACATCTTCCATCGGTAATATAAACGTAAAATCAGGAACATTTTAGTTAATTCTAATGAAAACACATTGATTTTTATCATTTGTATTGGAAAAAACATTGTCATATGTCTTTTCTTGGATCTAAATAATACGAAACCTCGCTCTATGATTTGAAGTTAAAATCCTCAAATATGGTAAAATAGTGACTTTTTTCACGTTTTTCATGTAGTTTGATATTAAGTAAATATATTCATTTTTACCAATATTTCGATAGTATTTCATGGAGTATCACGATATGTGATTTGGCCTTCAAATTTCAGAATTTCGCATAATATTGCATTTTAAACAAATTTTCTAGCATTTTGTTTCGTATGAAAAATCATCGAATTTAGCAATATTTTGACGTTTACCATCCCCTTTTCCTTTATTTGATTTGAACAAAATATCATCGAAATAGGCAATATTTTGCCGTTTTTCCACATTTTTGTGAATTTTCAGTTTATTGTTATTAATTCATTATATATACGATAAAATGATGCAAACACATAATTGATTAGAAATTAACCTTAAATACTTCATTTTCAATCAACCATTTGTTACTCGTTAAAATACTGAGTAGGATATTGAAAAGGGGAGAAGTTCGGTTTTTATTGCATATATCGACGTTTCATCCGGAATAGAGCGGTTTTACTTGTACATCTTCCCTCGGTAATATAAGCGGAAAGTCAGAAACATTTTAGTTAATTCTAATGAAAGCACATTGTTTTTTATCATTTGTATTGGAAACAACATTGTCATATGTCTTTTCTTGGATCTAAATAATACGAAACTTCGCTCTATGATTTGAAGTTAAAATCCTCAAATATGGTAAAATAGTGACTTTTTTCACGTTTCTCATGTAGTTTGATATTACGTAAATATATTCATTTTTACCAATATTTCGATACTATTTCATGTAGTATCACGATATGTGATTTGGCCTTCAAATCTCAGAATTTCGCATAATATTGCATTTTAAGCAAGTTTTCTTGCATTTTGTTTCGTACGAAAAATCATCGAATTTAGCAATATTTTGACGATTATCATCTCCTTTTCCTTTATGTGATTTAAACAAAACATCATCGAATTAGGCAATATTTTGCCATTTTTCCACGTTTTTGTAAATTTTCAGTCTATGGTTATTAATTCATTATATATACGATAAAAATGATGCAAACACATAATTGATTACAAATTAACCTTAAATACTTCATTTTCAATCAACCATTTGTTTCTCGTTAAAATACTGAGTAGGATATTAAAAAGGGGAGAAGTTCGGTTTTTATTGCATAAATCGACGTTTCAGCCGGAATAGAGCGGTTTTCGTGTACATCTTCCATCGGTAATATAAACGGAAAATCAGGAACATTTTAGTAAATTCTAATGAAAACACATTGATTTTTATCATTTGTATTGGAAACAACATTTCATATGTCTTTTCTTGGATCAAAGTAATACGAAATCTCGCTCTATGATTTGAAGTTAAAATCCTCAAATATGGTAAAATAGTGATTTTTTTCACGTTTTTCATGTAGTTTGATATTACGTAAATATATTCATTTTTACCAATATTTCGATACTATTTCATGTAGTATCACGATATGTGATTTGGCCTTCTAATCTCAGAATTTCGCTTAATATTGCATTTTATGCAAGTTTTCTTGCATTTTGTTTCGTACGAAAAATCATCGAATTTAGTAATATTTTGACGATTATCATCTCCTTTTCCTTTATGTGATTTAAAGAAAATATCATCGAATTAGGCAATATTTTGCCGTTTTTCCACGTTTTTGTGAATTTTCAGTCTATGGTTATTAATTCATTATATATACGATAAAAATGATGCAAACACATAATTGATTAGAAATTAACCTTAAATACTTCATTTTCAATCAACCATTTTTTTCTCGTTAAAATACTGAGCAGGATATTAAAAACGGGAGAAGTTCGGTTTTTATTGCATATATCGAGGTTTCAGCCGGATTAGAGCGGTTTTACGTGAACATCTTCCGTTGGTTATATAAACGGAAAATCAGGAACATTTTAGTTAATTCTAATGAAAACACATTGATTTTTATCATTTGTATTGGAAAAAACATTGTCATATGTCTTTTGTTGGATCTAAATAATACGAAACCTCGCTCTATGATTTGAAGTTAAAATCCTCAAATATGGTAAAATAGTGACTTTTTTCACGTTTTTCATGTAGTTTAATATTACGTAAATATATTCATTTTACCAATATTTCGATACTATTTCATGGAGTATCACGATATGTGATTTGGCCTTCAAATCTCAGAATTTCGCATAATATTGCATTTTAAACAAATTTTCTAGCATTTTGTTTCGTATGAAAAATCATCGAATTTAGCAATATTTTGACGTTTACCATCCCCTTTTCCTTTATTTTATTTGAACAAAATATCATCGAAATAGGCAATATTTTGCCGTTTTTCCACGTTTTTGTGAATTTTCAGTTTATTGTTATTAATTCATTATATATACGATAAAATGATGCAAACACATAATTGATTAGAAATTAACCTTAAATACTTCATTTTCAATCAACCATTTGTTACTCGTTAAAATACTGAGTAGGATATTGAAAAGGGGAGAAGTTCGGTTTTTATTGCTTATATCGACGTTTCAGCCGGAATAGAGCGGTTTTACTTGTACATCTTCCCTCGGTAATATAAACGGAAAATCAGAAACATTTTAGTTAATTCTAATGAAAGCACATTGTTTTTTATCATTTGTATTGGAAACAACATTGTCATATGTCTTTTCTTGGATCTAAATAATACGAAACTTCGCTCTATGATTTGAAGTTAAAATCCTCAAATATGGTAAAATAGTGACTTTTTTCACGTTTCTCATGTAGTTTGATATTACGTAAATATATTCATTTTTACCAATATTTCGATACTATTTCATGTAGTATCACGATATGTGATTTGGCCTTCAAATCTCAGAATTTCGCATAATATTGCATTTTAAGCAAGTTTTCTTGCATTTTGTTTTGTACGAAAAATCATCGAATTTAGCAATATTTTGACGATTATCATCTCCTTTTCCTTTATGTGATTTAAACAAAACATCATCGAATTAGGCAATATTTTGCCATTTTTCCACGTTTTTGTAAATTTTCAGTCTATGGTTATTAATTCATTATATATACGATAACAATGATGCAAACACATAATTGATTAGATAATAACCTTATATACTTCATTTTCAATCAACTATTTGTCTCTCGTTAAAATACTGAGTAATATATTGAAAAGGGGAGAAGTTCTGTTTTTATTGCATAAATCGACGTTTCAGCCGGAATAGAGCGGTTTTCGTGTACATCTTCCATCGGTAATATAAACGGAAAATCAGGAACATTTTAGTAAATTCTAATGAAAACACATTGATTTTTATCATTTGTATTGGAAACAACATTTCATATGTCTTTTCTTGGATCAAAGTAATACGAAATCTCGCTCTATGATTTGAAGTTAAAATCCTCAAATATGGTAAAATAGTGATTTTTTTCACGTTTTTCATGTAGTTTGATATTACGTAAATATATTCATTTTTACCAATATTTCGATACTATTTCATGTAGTATCACGATATGTGATTTGGCCTTCAAATCTCAGAATTTCGCATCATATTGCATTTTAAGCAAGTTTTCTTGCATTTTGTTTCGTACGAAAAATCATCGAATTTAGCAATATTATGACGTTTATCATCCCCTTTTCCTTTATGTGATTTAACCAAAATATCAACGAATTAGGCAATATTTTGCCGTTTTTCCACGTTTTGTGAATTTTCAGTTTATTGTTATTAATTCATTATATATACGATAAAAATGATGCAAACACATAATTGATTAGAAATTAACCTTAAATACTTCATTTTCAATCAACCATTTGTTTCTCGTTAAAATACTGAGTAGGATATTGAAAAGGGGAGAAGTTCGGTTTTTATTGCATATATCGACGTTTCAGCCGGATTAGAGCGGTTTTACGTGAACATCTTCCGTTGGTTATATAAACGGAAAATCAGGAACCTTTTAGTTAATTCTAATGAAAACACATTGGTTTTTATCATTTGTATTGGAAACAACATTGTCATATGTCTTTTATTGGATCTAAATAATACGAAACCTCGCTCTATGATTTGAAGTTAAAATCCTCAAATATGGTAAAATAGTGACTTTTTTCACTTTTTTCATGTAGTTTGATATTACGTAAATATATTCATTTTTACCAATATTTCGATACTATTTCATGTTGTATCACGATATGTGATTTGGCCTTCAAATCTCAGAATTTCGCATAATATTGCATTTTAAACAAGTTTTCTTGCATTTTGTTTCGTATGAAAAATCATCGAATTTAGCAATATTTTGACGTTTACCATCCCCTTTTCCTTTATTTTATTTGAACAAAATATCATCGAAATAGGCAATATTTTGCCGTTTTTCCACGATTTTGTGAATTTTCAGTTTATTGTTATTAATTCATTATATATACGATAAAATGATGCAAACACATAATTGATTAGAAATTAACCTTAAATACTTCATTTTCAATCAACCATTTGTTACTCGTTAAAATACTGAGTAGGATATTGAAAAGGGGAGAAGTTCGGTTTTTATTGCTTATATCGACGTTTCAGCCGGAATAGAGCGGTTTTACTTGTACATCTTCCCTCGGTAATATAAACGGAAAATCAGAATCATTTTAGTTAATTCTAATGAAAGCACATTGTTTTTTATCATTTGTATTGGAAACAACATTGTCATATGTCTTTTCTTGGATCTAAATAATACGAAACTTCGCTCTATGATTTGAAGTTAAAATCCTCAAATATGGTAAAATAGTGACTTTTTTCACGTTTCTCATGTAGTTTGATATTACGTAAATATATTCATTTTTACCAATATTTCGATACTATTTCATGTAGTATCACGATATGTGATTTGGCCTTCAAATCTCAGAATTTCGCATAATATTGCATTTTAAGCAAGTTTTCTTGCATTTTGTATTGTACGAAAAATCATCGAATTTAGCAATATTTTGACGATTATCATCTCCTTTTCCTTTATGTGATTTAAACAAAACATCATCGAATTAGGCAATATTTTGCCATTTTTCCACGTTTTTGTAAATTTTCAGTCTATGGTTATTAATTCATTATATATACGATAAAAATGA
This sequence comes from Procambarus clarkii, assembly GCF_040958095.1. NCBI lineage: Eukaryota > Metazoa > Arthropoda > Malacostraca > Decapoda > Cambaridae > Procambarus > Procambarus clarkii. The sequence goes on along the minus strand of NW_027189147.1, from coordinate 2,629,252 downwards.
TGCAAACACATAATTGATTAGATAATAACCTTAAAAACTTCTTTTTCAATCACTATTTGTTTCTCGTTAAAATACTGAGTAAGAGATTGAAAAGGGGAGAAGTTCTGTTTTTATTGCATATATCGACGTTTCAGCCGGAATAGAGCGGTTTTCGTGTACATCTTCCATCAGTAATATAAGCGGAAAATCTGAAACATTTTAGTTAATTCTAATGAAAACATATTGATTTTTATCATTTGTATTGGAAACAACATTGTCATATGTCTTTTCTTGGATCTAAATAATACGAAACCTCGCTCTATGATTTGAAGTTAAAATCCTCAAATATGGTAAAATAGTGACTTTTTTCACTTTTTTCATGTAGTTTGATATTACGTAAATATATTCATTTTTACCAATATTTCGATACTATTTCATGTTGTATCACGATATGTGATTTGGCCTTCAAATCTCAGAATTTCGCATAATATTGCATTTTAAACAAGTTTTCTTGCATTTTGTTTCGTATGAAAAATCTTCGAATTTAGCAATATTTTGACGTTTACCATCCCCTTTTCCTTTATTTTATTTGAACAAAATATCATCGAAATAGGCAATATTTTGCCGTTTTTCCACGATTTTGTGAATTTTCAGTTTATTGTTATTAATTCATTATATATACGATAAAATGATGCAAACACATAATTGATTAGAAATTAACCTTAAATACTTCATTTTCAATCAACCATTTGTTACTCGTTAAAATACTGAGTAGGATATTGAAAAGGGGAGAAGTTCGGTTTTTATTGCTTATATCGACGTTTCAGCCGGAATAGAGCGGTTTTACTTGTACATCTTCCCTCGGTAATATAAACGGAAAATCAGAAACATTTTAGTTAATTCTAATGAAAGCACATTGTTTTTTATCATTTGTATTGGAAACAACATTGTCATATGTCTTTTCTTGGATCTAAATAATACGAAACTTCGCTCTATGATTTGAAGTTAAAATCCTCAAATATGGTCAAATAGTGACTTTTTTCACGTTTCTCATGTAGTTTGATATTACGTAAATATATTCATTTTTACCAATATTTCGATACTATTTCATGTAGTATCACGATATGTGATTTGGCCTTCAAATCTCAGAATTTCGCATAATATTGCATTTTAAGCAAGTTTTCTTGCATTTTGTATTGTACGAAAAATCATCGAATTTAGCAATATTTTGACGATTATCATCTCCTTTTCCTTTATGTGATTTAAACAAAACATCATCGAATTAGGCAATATTTTGCCATTTTTCCACGTTTTTGTAAATTTTCAGTCTATGGTTATTAATTCATTATATATACGATAAAAATGATGCAAACACATAATTGATTAGATAATAACCTTATATACTTCATTTTCAATCAACTATTTGTCTCTGGTTAAAATACTGAGTAATATATTGAAAAGGGGAGAAGTTCTGTTTTTATTGCATAAATCGACGTTTCAGCCGGAATAGAGCAGTTTTCGTGTACATCTTCCATCGGTAATATGAACGGAAAATCAGGAACATTTTAGTAAATTCTAATGAAAACACATTGATTTTTATCATTTGTATTGGAAACAACATTTCATATGTCTTTTCTTGGATCAAAGTAATACGAAATCTCGCTCTATGATTTGAAGTTAAAATCCTCAAATATGGTAAAATAGTGATTTTTTTCACGTTTTTCATGTAGTTTGATATTACGTAAATATATTAATTTTTACCAATATTTCGATACTATTTCATGTAGTATCACGATATGTGATTTGGCCTTCAAATCTCAGAATTTCGCATCATATTGCATTTTAAGCAAGTTTTCTTGCATTTTGTTTCGTACGAAAAATCATCGAATTTAGCAATATTATGACGTTTATCATCCCCTTTTCCTTTATGTGATTTAACCAAAATATCAACGAATTAGGCAATATTTTGCCGTTTTTCCACGTTTTGTGAATTTTCAGTTTATTGTTATTAATTCATTATATATACGATAAAAATGATGCAAACACATAATTGATTAGAAATTAACCTTAAATACTTCATTTTCAATCAACCATTTGTTTCTCGTTAAAATACTGAGTAGGATATTGAAAAGGGGAGAAGTTCGGTTTTTATTGCATATATCGACGTTTCAGCCGGATTAGAGCGGTTTTACGTGTACATCTTCCATTGGTTATATAAACGGAAAATCAGGAACCTTTTAGTTAATTCTAATGAAAACACATTGGTTTTTATCATTTGTATTGGAAACAACATTGTCATATGTCTTTTATTGGATCTAAATAATACGAAACCTCGCTCTATGATTTGAAGTTAAAATCCTCAAATATGCTAAAATAGTGACTTTTTTCACTTTTTTCATGTAGTTTGATATTACGTAAATATATTCATTTTTACCAATATTTCGATACTATTTCATGTTGTATCACGATATGTGATTTGGCCTTCAAATCTCAGAATTTCGCATAATATTGCATTTTAAACAAGTTTTCTTGCATTTTGTTTCGTATGAAAAATCTTCGAATTTAGCAATATTTTGACGTTTACCATCCCCTTTTCCTTTATTTTATTTGAACAAAATATCATCGAAATAGGCAATATTTTGCCGTTTTTCCACGATTTTGTGAATTTTCAGTTTATTGTTATTAATTCATTATATATACGATAAAATGATGCAAACACATAATTGATTAGAAATTAACCTTAAATACTTCATTTTCAATCAACCATTTGTTACTCGTTAAAATACTGAGTAGGATATTGAAAAGGGGAGAAGTTCGGTTTTTATTGCTTATATCGACGTTTCAGCCGGAATAGAGCGGTTTTACTTGTACATCTTCCCTCGGTAATATAAACGGAAAATCAGAAACATTTTAGTTAATTCTAATGAAAGCACATTGTTTTTTATCATTTGTATTGGAAACAACATTGTCATATGTCTTTTCTTGGATCTAAATAATACGAAACTTCGCTCTATGATTTGAAGTTAAAATCCTCAAATATGGTAAAATAGTGACTTTTTTCACGTTTCTCATGTAGTTTGATATTACGTAAATATATTCATTTTTACCAATATTTCGATACTATTTCATGTAGTATCACGATATGTGATTTGGCCTTCAAATCTCAGAATTTCGCATAATATTGCATTTTAAGCAAGTTTTCTTGCATTTTGTATTGTACGAAAAATCATCGAATTTAGCAATATTTTGACGATTATCATCTCCTTTTCCTTTATGTGATTTAAACAAAACATCATCGAATTAGGCAATATTTTGCCATTTTTCCACGTTTTTGTAAATTTTCAGTCTATGGTTATTAATTCATTATATATACGATAAAAATGATGCAAACACATAATTGATTAGATAATAACCTTATATACTTCATTTTCAATCAACTATTTGTCTCTGGTTAAAATACTGAGTAATATATTGAAAAGGGGAGAAGTTCTGTTTTTATTGCATAAATCGACGTTTCAGCCGGAATAGAGCAGTTTTCGTGTACATCTTCCATCGGTAATATAAACGGAAAATCAGGAACATTTTAGTAAATTCTAATGAAAACACATTGATTTTTATCATTTGTATTGGAAACAACATTTCATATGTCTTTTCTTGGATCAAAGTAATACGAAATCTCGCTCTATGATTTGAAGTTAAAATCCTCAAATATGGTAAAATAGTGATTTTTTTCACGTTTTTCATGTAGTTTGATATTACGTAAATATATTCATTTTTACCAATATTTCGATACTATTTCATGTAGTATCACGATATGTGATTTGGCCTTCAAATCTCAGAATTTCGCATCATATTGCATTTTAAGCAAGTTTTCTTGCATTTTGTTTCGTACGAAAAATCATCGAATTTAGCAATATTATGACGTTTATCATCCCCTTTTCCTTTATGTGATTTAACCAAAATATCAACGAATTAGGCAATATTTTGCCGTTTTTCCACGTTTTGTGAATTTTCAGTTTATTGTTATTAATTCATTATATATACGATAAAAATGATGCAAACACATAATTGATTAGAAATTAACCTTAAATACTTCATTTTCAATCAACCATTTGTTTCTCGTTAAAATACTGAGTAGGATATTGAAAAGGGGAGAAGTTCGGTTTTTATTGCATATATCGACGTTTCAGCCGGATTAGAGCGGTTTTACGTGTACATCTTCCATTGGTTATATAAACGGAAAATCAGGAACCTTTTAGTTAATTCTAATGAAAACACATTGGTTTTTATCATTTGTATTGGAAACAACATTGTCATATGTCTTTTATTGGATCTAAATAATACGAAACCTCGCTCTATGATTTGAAGTTAAAATCCTCAAATATGCTAAAATAGTGACTTTTTTCACTTTTTTCATGTAGTTTGATATTACGTAAATATATTCATTTTTACCAATATTTCGATACTATTTCATGTTGTATCACGATATGTGATTTGGCCTTCAAATCTCAGAATTTCGCATAATATTGCATTTTAAACAAGTTTTCTTGCATTTTGTTTCGTATGAAAAATCTTCGAATTTAGCAATATTTTGACGTTTACCATCCCCTTTTTCTTTATGTGATTTGAACAAAATATCATCGAAAAAGGGAATATTTTGCCGTTTTTCCACGTTTTTGAGAATTTTCAGTTTATGGGTATTAATTCATTATATATACGATAAAATGATGCAAACACATAATTGATTAGAAATTAACCTTAAATACTTCATTTTCAATCAATCATTTGATACTCGTTAAAATACTGAGTAGGATATTGAAAAGGGGAGAAGTTCGGTTTTTATTGCATATATCGACGTTTCAGCCGGAATAGAGCGGTTTTACGTGTACATCTTCCCTCGGTAATATAAACGGAAAATCAGAAACATTTTAGTTAATTCTAATGAAAACACATTGTTTTTTATCATTTGTATTGGAAACAACATTGTCATATGTTTTTTCTTGGATCTAAATAATACGAAACCTCGCTCTATGATTTGTAGTTAAAATCCTCAAATAAGGTAAAATAGTGACTTTTTCACGTTTTTCATATAGTTTGATATTACGTAAATATATTCATTTTTACCAATATTTCGATACTATTTCATGTGGTATCCAGATATGTGATTTGGCCTTCAAATCTCAGAATTTCGCATAATTTTGCATTTTAAGCAAGTTTTCTTGCATTTTGTTTTGTACGAAAAATCATCGAATTTAGCAATATTTTGACGATTATCATCTCCTTTTCCTTTATGTGATTTAAACAAAACATCATCGAATTAGGCAATATTTTGCCATTTTTCCACGTTTTTGTAAATTTTCAGTCTATGGTTATTAATTCATTATATATACGATAAAAATGATGCAAACACATAATTGATTAGATAATAACCTTATATACTTCATTTTCAATCAACTATTTGTCTCTGGTTAAAATACTGAGTAATATATTGAAAAGGGGAGAAGTTCTGTTTTTATTGCATAAATCGACGTTTCAGCCGGAATAGAGCGGTTTTCGTGTACATCTTCCATCGGTAATATAAACGGAAAATCAGGAACATTTTAGTAAATTCTAATGAAAACACATTGATTTTTATCATTTGTATTGGAAACAACATTTCATATGTCTTTTCTTGGATCAAAGTAATACGAAATCTCGCTCTATGATTTGAAGTTAAAATCCTCAAATATGGTAAAATAGTGATTTTTTTCACGTTTTTCATGTTGTTTGATATTACGTAAATATATTCATTTTTACCAATATTTCGATACTATTTCATGTAGTATCACGATATGTGATTTGGCCTTCAAATCTCAGAATTTCGCATCATATTGCATTTTAAGCAAGTTTTCTTGCATTTTGTTTCGTACGAAAAATCATCGAATTTAGCAATATTATGACGTTTATCATCCCCTTTTCCTTTATGTGATTTAACCAAAATATCAACGAATTAGGCAATATTTTGCCGTTTTTCCACGTTTTGTGAATTTTCAGTTTATTGTTATTAATTCATTATATATACGATAAAAATGATGCAAACACATAATTGATTAGAAATTAACCTTAAATACTTCATTTTCAATCAACCATTTGTTTCTCGTTAAAATACTGAGTAGGATATTGAAAAGGGGAGAAGTTCGGTTTTTATTGCATATATCGACGTTTCAGCCGGATTAGAGCGGTTTTACGTGTACATCTTCCATTGGTTATATAAACGGAAAATCAGGAACCTTTTAGTTAATTCTAATGAAAACACATTGGTTTTTATCATTTGTATTGGAAACAACATTGTCATATGTCTTTTATTGGATCTAAATAATACGAAACCTCGCTCTATGATTTGAAGTTAAAATCCTCAAATATGCTAAAATAGTGACTTTTTTCACTTTTTTCATGTAGTTTGATATTACGTAAATATATTCATTTTTACCAATATTTCGATACTATTTCATGTTGTATCACGATATGTGATTTGGCCTTCAAATCTCAGAATTTCGCATAATATTGCATTTTAAACAAGTTTTCTTGCATTTTGTTTCGTATGAAAAATCTTCGAATTTAGCAATATTTTGACGTTTACCAACCCCTATTTCTTTATGTGATTTGAACAAAATATCATCGAAAAAGGGAATATTTTGCCGTTTTTCCACGTTTTTGAGAATTTTCAGTTTATTGTTATTAATTCATTATATATACGATAAAATGATGCAAACACATAATTGATTAGAAATTAACCTTAAATACTTCATTTTCAATCAATCATTTGATACTCGTTAAAATACTGAGTAGGATATTGAAAAGGGGAGAAGTTCGGTTTTATTGCATATATCGACGTTTCAGCCGGAATAGAGCGGTTTTCGTGTACATCTTCCATCGGTAATATAAGCGGAAAATCAAAAACATTTTAGTTAATTCTAATGAAAACATATTGATTTTTATCATTTGTATTGGAAACAACATTGTCATATGTCTTTTCTTGGATCTAAATAATACGAAACCTCGCTCTATGATTTGAAGTTAAAATCCTCATATATGGTAAAATAGTGATTTTTTCACGTTTTCCATGTAGTGTGATTTTACGTAAATATATTCGTTTTTACCAATATTTCGATACTACTTCATGTAGTATCACGATTTGTGATTTGGCCTTCAAATCTCAGAATGTCGAATAATATAGCATTTTAAGCAAGTTTTCTTGCATTTTGTTTCGTACGAAAAATCTTCGAATTTAGCAATATTTTGACGTTTACCATCCCCTTTTTCTTTATGTGATTTGAACAAAATATCATCGAAAAAGGGAATATTTTGCCGTTTTTCCACGTTTTTGAGAATTTTCAGTTTATTGTTATTAATTCATTATATATACGATAAAATGATGCAAACACATAATTGATTAGAAATTAACCTTAAATACTTCATTTTCAATCAATCATTTGATACTCGTTAAAATACTGAGTAGGATATTGAAAAGGGGAGAAGTTCGGTTTTTATTGCATATATCGACGTTTCAGCCGGAATAGAGCGGTTTTCGTGTACATCTTCCATCGGTAATATAAGCGGAAAATCAAAAACATTTTAGTTAATTCTAATGAAAACACATTGTTTTTTATCATTTGTATTGGAAACAACATTGTCATATGTTTTTTCTTGGATCTAAATAATACGAAACCTCGCTCTATGATTTGTAGTTAAAATCCTCAAATAAGGTAAAATAGTGACTTTTTCACGTTTTTCATATAGTTTGATATTACGTAAATATATTCATTTTTACCAATATTTCGATACTATTTCATGTGGTATCCAGATATGTGATTTGGCCTTCAAATCTCAGAATTTCGCATAATATTGCATTTTAAGCAAGTTTTCTTGCATTTTGTTTCGTACGAAAAATCATCGAATTTAGCAATATTTTGATGGAGCCAAATTCCGGCTTACTGCTTTTTTTCGCAGTTTGAAACTACGACATTTAATACCGAAAATTTACCAAGTACTGAAAGAGGCGATGGATCACATTTTGCCCAAACCCTCCCTGCAGTTTTTAAAATATCCCAAACATCCCAAATTCGACCCTAGAGCCATATTTTGGAGCCTAATTCTGGCCATCTGCATATATTCACAAGTTGAAATTACGATATTTTATACCGAAAATATGCCAATTACTGAAAGCAGCGATGGGCCACATTTGACCCAATCCCCCCTGCAGTTTTCAAAATATCCCAAACATCACAAACTCGACCCTTGAGCTATACTTTGGAGCCAAATTTTGGCTCGCTGCATGTATTCGCAATTTGAAATTACGACTTTTTATATCGAAAATATGCCAATTACTGAAAGCAGCGATCGGTCACATTTTGTCCAAACCCTCCCTGCAGTTTTCAAAGTATCCCAAATATCTCAAATTCGACGCTTGAGCCATATTTTGGAACCAAAATCGGGCTCTTTGCACGTATTCGCAGTGTGAATTTACGAATTTTTATTCCGAAAATATGTCAATTACTGAGAGAGTCGATGGGTCACATATTGCCCAAACCCCCTTGCAGTTTTCAAAATATCCCAAACATCTCAAATTTGACCCTTGAGCCATATTTTGTAGCCAAATTGGGGCTATCTGCACATATTCGCAGTTTGAAATTACGACTTTTTATACCGAAAATATGTGAATTACGGAGAGCCACGATGGATCCCATTTTGCCCAAACCCCCCTGCAAATTTCAAATTATCCCAAACATCCAAAATTTTACCCGTGAGCTATATTTTGGAGCCAAATTCTGGCTCTCTGCATGTATTCGCAGTTTGAAATTACGACTTTTTATACCGAAAATATGCTAATTACTGAGAGCGGCGATGGATCACATTTTCGCCATACCCTCCCAGCAGTTTCCAAAATAACCCAAACATCCCAAATTTGACACTTGACCCATATTTTGGAGCCAAATTTTGGCTTTCTCCATGTATTCGTAGTTTGAAATTACGAATTTTTATACAGATAATACGCCAATTACTGAGAGCGGCTAAGGATCACATTTTCCCCAAACCCTCCATGCAGTTTTCAAAATATCCCAAACATCCCAAATTCGACCATTGAGCTATATTTTGGAGCCAAATTTTGGCTAGGGATAATTCTAGAGGGATTCAGAGGCTTAAGAGAGTGATGCAGAGGCTGCAGAAAGTGTTGCAGAGGCTAACTAGAGGGATGAAGAGGCTGAAGAGAGTGATGCACAGGCTTAAGAGAGTGAGGCAGAGGCTTAGGAGAGGGATGCAGTGGCTCAAGAGAGTAATGCAGAGACTTAAGAGGGTGATGCAGAGGCTCAAGAGAGTGATGCAGAGGCTTGAGAGAGGGATGCAGGGGCTCAAGAGAGTGATGCAGAGGCTCAAGAGAGTGATTCAGAGGCTTAAGATTGTGATACAGAGGATTAAGACAGTGATGCAGAGGCTTAAGAGAGGGATGCAGAGGCTCAAGAGAGGGATGCAGAGGCTCAAGAGAGGGATGCAGAGACCTCAAGAGAGTGATGCAGATGCTCAAGAGAGTGATGCAGAGGATCAATATAGGGATGCAGAGGTTTAAGAGAGTGATGCAGAGGCTGAAGAGAGTGTTGCAGAGGCTTAAGAGAGGGATGCAGAGGCTCAAGAGAGTGATGTAGAGGCTCAAGAGAGTGATGTAGAGGCTCAAGAGAGTGATACAGAGACTGAAGAGAGTGATGCAGAGCCCCAGGAGAGTGATGTAAAGGCTCAAGAGAGTTATGCAGAGGCTCAAGAGAGTGATGCAAAGGATCAAGAGAGAGATGCAGAGGCTCAAGAGAGTGACGTAGAGGCTCAAAAGATGAAGATAATGATGCATAGGCCCAAGAGAGGGATTCAGAGGCTCATGAGAGTGATGCAGAGACTCAAGAGACTTATGCAGAGGCTCAGGAGAGTGATGCAGAGGCTTACGAGAGTGATGCAGAGGCTCAAGAGAGGGATGCAAAGGCTCAGGAGAGGGATGCAGAGGCTCATGAGAGGAATGCAGGAGTTCAAGAGAGGGATGCAGAGGCTCAAACAAGGGATGCAGAGGCTTAAGAAAGTGATGCAGAGGCTCAAAATAGGGATGCAGAGGCTTAAGAGGGTGATGAAGAGGCTCAGAGAGTGAAGGAGAGGCAAAAGAGAGGGATGCAGGGGCCCAAGAGAGTGATGCAGATGCTCAAGATAGGTATGCAGAGGATGAAGAGAGTGATGTAGAGGCTCGAGAGAGTGATGCAGAGGCTCAAGAGAGGGATGCAGAGGCTTAAGAGAGTGATGCAGAGGCTCCAGAGAGTGACACAGTGGCTCAATAGAGGGATGCAGAGGCTTAAGAGACTGATGCAAAGGCTCAGGAGAGGGATGCAGAGGCTCATGAGAGGGATGCAGGAGTTCAAAAGAGTGATGCAGAGGCTCAAGAAAGGGATGCATAGGCTTAAGAAACTGATACAAAGGCCCAAGAAAGGGATGCAGAGGCTTAAGAAAGTGATGCATAGGCTCAAGAGAGTGATGCAGAGGCTCAAGGGAGGGATGCATAGGCTCAAGAGAGTGATGCAGAGGCTCAAGAGAGTGATGCAGAGGATCAGGAGAGGGAAGCAAAGGCTTAAGAGAGTGATGCAGAAGCTGAAAAGAGTGATGCAGAGGCTTAAGAGAGTGACGCAGAGGCTCAAGAGAGTGACGCAGAGGCTCAAGAGAGGGATTCAGAGGCTTAAGAGAGTGATGCAGAGGCTGCAGAGAGTGATGCAGAGGCAAAAAAGAGTGATGCAGAGGATCAAGATAGGGATGCAGAGGTTTAGAAGAGTGATGCAGAGGCTGAAGAGAGTGTTACAGAGGCTTAAGAGAGGGATGCAGAGGCTTACGAGAGTGATGCAGAGGCTTAAGAGAGTGATGCCGGGACTCTAGAGAGGGATTCAGAGGCTTAAGAGAGTGATGCAGAGGCTGAAGGGAGTGATGCAGAGGCTAAAGAGAGTGATGCAGAGGCTCAAGAGAGTGATGCAGAGGATCAAGCTAGTGATGCAGAGGCTCAAGAGAGTGATGCAGAGGATCAAGAGAGGGAAGCAGAGGCTTAAGAAAGTGATGCAGAGGCTGAAGAGAGTGAAACAGAGGCTCTAGAGAGTGATGCAGAGGCTCAAAAGAGGGATGCAAAGGCTCAAGAGAGTGACGCAGAGGCCTCAAGAGAGGGATTCAGAGGCTTAAGAGAGTGATGCAGAGGCTGAAAAGAGTTATGCAGAGGCTCAAGAGAGTTATGCAGAGGATCAAGAGAGTGATGCAGAGGCTAAAGAGAGTTATACAGAGGATCAAGAGAGTGATGCAGAGACTAAAGATAGTGATGGAGATTATCAAGAGAGGGATGCAGAGGCTTAGGAGAGGGATGCAGAGGTTCAAGAGTGTGATGCAGAGACTCAGGAGAGTGATGCAGAGGCTCAAGAGAGTGATGCAGAGGCTTAAGAGAGGGATGCAGAGGCTCAAGAGAGGGATGTAGAGGCTCAAGAGAGTGATGCAGAGGCTCAAGAAAGTGATGCAGAGGCTCTAGAGAGGGATGCAGAGGCTGAAGAGAGTGAGGCAGAGGCTCAAGAGAGGGATGCAGAGGCTCAAGAGAGTCATTCAGAGGCTTACAAGAGTGACGCAGAGGCTTAGAAGAGTTATGCAGTGGCTTAAGAGAGGGATGCAGAGGATCAAGAGAGTGATACAGAGGCTCAAGAGAGGGATGCAGGGGCTCAAGACAGGGATGCAGAGGCTCAAGTGAGGGATGCAGAGGCACAAGAGAGGGATGCAGAGGCTCTTGAGAGTGATGCAGAGGCTCAAGAGAAGGATGCAGAGGCTTAAGCGAGTGATGCAAAGGCTCAAGAGAGGGATGCAGAGGCTCATGAGAGGGATGCAGAGGCTTATGAGGGTGATGCAGAGGCTCAAGAGAGAGACGAAGAGGCTCAAGAGAGGGATGCAGAGGCTTATGAAAGTGATGCAGAGGCTCAAAAGAGGGATGCAGAAGCTTAAGAGGGTCATTCAGAGGCTCAAGAGAGTGATGCAGAGGCTCAAGAGAGGGATGCAGGGGCTCAGGAGAGTGATGGAGAGGCTCAAGAGATTGATTCAGAATTTTACGAGAGTGATGCAGAGGCTTAAGAGAGTGATGCAGAGGCTTACAAGAGTGAGGCAGAGGCTTAAAAGGGTGATGCAGAGGCTCAAGAGAGTGATGCAGAGGGTCAAGAAAAAGATGCAGAGGCTCAAAAGAGGGATGCAGAGGCTTAAGAGGGAGATGCAGAGGCTCAAGAGAGTGATGCAGGGGCTCAAGAGAGTGATGCAATGGCTCAAGAGAATGATGTAGAGGCTTAAGAGAGGGAGGTAGAGGCTCAAGAGAATGATACAGAGGCTCAAGAGAATGATGCAGAGGATCAAGATAGGGATGCAGAGGTTTAAGAGAGGGATGCAGAAGCTCAAAAGAGTGATGCAGAGGCCTAATAGAGGGGATGCAGATGGTCAAGAGAGTGATGCAGAGGCTAAAGAGCGGGATGCAGAGGCTCAAAAGAATGTTGCAGAGGCTCAAGAGAGTGCTGCAAAAGGCTCAAGAGAGGGATGCTGAGAATCCAGAGAATGATGCAGAGGCTGAGGAGAGTGCTGCAGAGGTTTTAGAGAGGGATGCAGAGGCTCAAGATAGTGATGCAGAGGCTCAAGAGAGTGATGCAGAGGCTGAAGAGAGTGATGCTGAATCTCTAGAGAGGGATGCATAGGCTGAAGAGAGTGATGCAGAGGCTCATGAGAGGGATTCAGAGGCTCAAGAGAGTGATTCAGAGGCTTACGAGAGTGACGCAGACGCTTAAAAGAGTGATGCAGAGGCTTACGAGAGGGATGCAGAGGCTCAAGAGAGTGATGCAGAGGCTCAAGAGAGGGATGCAGGGGCTCAAGAGAGGCATGCAGAGGCTCATGTGAGGGATGCAGAGGCACAAGAGAGGGATGCAGAGGCTCTGGAGAGTGATGCAGAGGGTCAAGAGAGGGATGCAGAGGCATAAGCGAGTGATGCAAAGGCTCAAGAGGGGGATGCAGAGGCTCATGAGAGGGATGCCGAAGGTCACGAGAGAGACGCAGAGGCTCAAGAAAGGGATGCAGAGGCTTAAGAAACTGATGCAGAGGCTCAAAAGAGGGATGCAGAGGCTTAAGAGGGTGATACAGAGGCTCAAGAAAGTGATGCAGAGGCTCAAGAGAGGGATGCAGGGGCTCAAGAGAGTGATGGAGAGGCTCAAGAGAATGATGTAGAGGCTTAAGCGAGGGAAGCAGAGTCTCAAAAGAGTAATGCAGAGCCTCAAGAAAGTGATGCAGAGGCTCAAGAGAGTGATGCAGAGGATTAAGAGCGTGATGCAAACATTCACGAGAGTGATGCAGAGGCTGATGAGAGGGATTCCGAGGATCAAGAGAGTGATGCAGACGATCAAGAGATTGATCCAGAGGCTCAAGAGAGTGATGCAGAGGATCAAGAGAGGGAAGCAGAGCTTTAGGTGAGTGATGCAGAGGCTGAAGAAAGTGATGTAGAGGCTCTAGAGAGTGATGCAGTAGCTTAAGAGAGTGATGCAGAGGCTTAAGAAAGGGATGCAGAGACTCAAGAGAGGGAAGAAGAGGCTCAAGAGAGTGATTCAGAGGCTTACGAGAATGATGCTGAGGATCAAGAGTGTGATGCAGAGGCTCGAGAGAGTAGTGTAGAGGCCTCAAGAGAGGGATTCAGAGGCTTAAGAGAGTGATGCAGAGGCTGAAGAGAGTGTTGCAGAGGCTCAAGAGAGAGATTAAGAGGCTGAAGAGAGTCATGCTGAGGCTCAAGAGAGGGATGCAGAGGGTCAAGAGAGTGATTCAGAGGCTTACGAGAGTGATGCAGTGGCCTAAGAGAGTGTTCAAAAGGCTTAAGAGAGGGATGCAGAGGCTCAAGAGAGGGATGCAGAGGCTCAAGAGAGGGATGCAGGGGCTCAAGAGAGGGATGCAGAGGCTCAAGTGAGGGATGCAGAGGCACAAGAGAGGGATGCAGAGGCTCTTGAGAGTGACGCAGAGGCTCAAGAGAGGGATGCAGAGGCTTACGAGAGTGATGCAGAGGCTTAAGAGAGTGATGCCGGGACTCTAGAGAGGGATTCAGAGGCTTAAGAGAGTGATGCAGAGGCTGAAGGGAGTGATGCAGAGGCTAAAGAGAGTGATGCAGAGGCTCAAGAGAGTGATGCAGAGGATCAAGCTAGTGATGCAGAGGCTCAAGAGAGTGATGCAGAGGATCAAGAGAGGGAAGCAGAGGCTTAAGAAAGTGATGCAGAGGCTGAAGAGAGTGAAACAGAGGCTCTAGAGAGTGATGCAGAGGCTCAAAAGAGGGATGCAAAGGCTCAAGAGAGTGACGCAGAGGCCTCAAGAGAGGGATTCAGAGGCTTAAGAGAGTGATGCAGAGGCTGAAAAGAGTTATGCAGAGGCTCAAGAGAGTTATGCAGAGGATCAAGAGAGTGATGCAGAGGCTAAAGAGAGTTATACAGAGGATCAAGAGAGTGATGCAGAGACTAAAGATAGTGATGGAGATTATCAAGAGAGGGATGCAGAGGCTTAGGAGAGGGATGCAGAGGCTTAGGAGAGGGATGCAGAGGTTCAAGAGTGTGATGCAGAGACTCAGGAGAGTGATGCAGAGGCTCAAGAGAGTGATGCAGAGGCTTAAGAGAGGGATGCAGAGGCTCAAGAGAGGGATGTAGAGGCTCAAGAGAGTGATGCAGAGGCTCAAGAAAGTGATGCAGAGGCTCTAGAGAGGGATGCAGAGGCTGAAGAGAGTGAGGCAGAGGCTCAAGAGAGGGATGCAGAGGCTCAAGAGAGTCATTCAGAGGCTTACAAGAGTGACGCAGAGGCTTAGAAGAGTTATGCAGTGGCTTAAGAGAGGGATGCAGAGGATCAAGAGAGTGATACAGAGGCTCAAGAGAGGGATGCAGGGGCTCAAGACAGGGATGCAGAGGCTCAAGTGAGGGATGCAGAGGCACAAGAGAGGGATGCAGAGGCTCTTGAGAGTGATGCAGTGGCTCAAGAGAAGGATGCAGAGGCTTAAGCGAGTGATGCAAAGGCTCAAGAGAGGGATGCAGAGGCTCATGAGAGGGATGCAGAGGCTTAAGAGGGTGATGCAGAGGCTCAAGAGAGAGACGAAGAGGCTCAAGAGAGGGATGCAGAGGCTTATGAAAGTGATGCAGAGGCTCAAAAGAGGGATGCAGAAGCTTAAGAGGGTGATTCAGAGGCTCAAGAGAATGATGCAGAGGCTCAAGAGAGGGATGCAGGGGCTCAGGAGAGTGATGGAGAGGCTCAAGAGATTGATTCAGAATTTTACGAGAGTGATGCAGAGGCTTAAGAGAGTGATGCAGAGGCTTACAAGAGTGAGGCAGAGGCTTAAAAGGGTGATGCAGAGGCTCAAGAGAGTGATGCAGAGGGTCAAGAAAAAGATGCAGAGGCTCAAAAGAGGGATGCAGAGGCTTAAGAGGGAGATGCAGAGGCTCAAGAGAGTGATGCAGGGGCTCAAGAGAGTGATGCAATGGCTCAAGAGAATGATGTAGAGGCTTAAGAGAGGGAGGTAGAGGCTCAAGAGAATGATACAGAGGCTCAAGAGAATGATGCAGAGGATCAAGATAGGGATGCAGAGGTTTAAGAGAGGGATGCAGAAGCTCAAAAGAGTGATGCAGAGGCCTAATAGAGGGGATGCAGATGGTCAAGAGAGTGATGCAGAGGCTAAAGAGCGGGATGCAGAGGCTCAAAAGAATGTTGCAGAGGCTCAAGAGAGTGCTGCAAAAGGCTCAAGAGAGGGATGCTGAGAATCCAGAGAATGATGCAGAGGCTGAGGAGAGTGCTGCAGAGGTTTTAGAGAGGGATGCAGAGGCTCAAGATAGTGATGCAGAGGCTCAAGAGAGTGATGCAGAGGCTGAAGAGAGTGATGCTGAATCTCTAGAGAGGGATGCATAGGCTGAAGAGAGTGATGCAGAGGCTCATGAGAGGGATTCAGAGGCTCAAGAGAGTGATTCAGAGGCTTACGAGAGTGACGCAGACGCTTAAAAGAGTGATGCAGAGGCTTACGAGAGGGATGCAGAGGCTCAAGAGAGTGATGCAGAGGCTCAAGAGAGGGATGCAGGGGCTCAAGAGAGGCATGCAGAGGCTCATGTGAGGGATGCAGAGGCACAAGAGAGGGATGCAGAGGCTCTGGAGAGTGATGCAGAGGGTCAAGAGAGGGATGCAGAGGCATAAGCGAGTGATGCAAAGGCTCAAGAGGGGGATGCAGAGGCTCATGAGAGGGATGCAGAAGGTCACGAGAGAGACGCAGAGGCTCAAGAAAGGGATGCAGAGGCTTAAGAAACTGATGCAGAGGCTCAAAAGAGGGATGCAGAGGCTTAAGAGGGTGATACAGAGGCTCAAGAAAGTGATGCAGAGGCTCAAGAGAGGGATGCAGGGGCTCAAGAGAGTGATGGAGAGGCTCAAGAGAATGATGTAGAGGCTTAAGCGAGGGAAGCAGAGTCTCAAAAGAGTAATGCAGAGCCTCAAGAAAGTGATGCAGAGGCTCAAGAGAGTGATGCAGAGGATTAAGAGCGTGATGCAAACATTCACGAGAGTGATGCAGAGGCTGATGAGAGGGATTCCGAGGATCAAGAGAGTGATGCAGACGATCAAGAGATTGATCCAGAGGCTCAAGAGAGTGATGCAGAGGATCAAGAGAGGGAAGCAGAGCTTTAGGTGAGTGATGCAGAGGCTGAAGAAAGTGATGTAGAGGCTCTAGAGAGTGATGCAGTAGCTTAAGAGAGTGATGCAGAGGCTTAAGAAAGGGATGCAGAGACTCAAGAGAGGGAAGAAGAGGCTCAAGAGAGTGATTCAGAGGCTTACGAGAATGATGCTGAGGATCAAGAGTGTGATGCAGAGGCTCGAGAGAGTAGTGTAGAGGCCTCAAGAGAGGGATTCAGAGGCTTAAGAGAGTGATGCAGAGGCTGAAGAGAGTGTTGCAGAGGCTCAAGAGAGAGATTAAGAGGCTGAAGAGAGTCATGCTGAGGCTCAAGAGAGGGATGCAGAGGGTCAAGAGAGTGATTCAGAGGCTTACGAGAGTGATGCAGTGGCCTAAAAGAGTGTTCAAGAGGCTTAAGAGAGGGATGCAGAGGCTCAAGAGAGGGATGCAGAGGCTCAAGAGAGGGATGCAGGGGCTCAAGAGAGGGATGCAGAGGCTCAAGTGAGGGATGCAGAGGCACAAGAGAGGGATGCAGAGGCTCTTGAGAGTGACGCAGAGGCTCAAGAGAGGGATGCAGAGGCTTAAGAGAGTAATACAAAGGCTTAGGAGAGGGATGCAGAGGCTCATGAGAGGGATGCAGAGGCTCAAGAGAGTGATGCAGAGGATGAAGAGAGGGATGCAGAGGCTTAAGAAAGTGATGCAGACGCTCAAAATAGGGATGCAGAGGCTTAAGAGGGTGATGCAGAGCTCAAGAGAGTGAAGGAGAGGCTAAAGAGAGGGATGCAGGGGCCCAAGAGAGTGATGCAGATGCTCAAGATAGGTATGCAGAGGATGATATGCAGAGGATGGTATGCAGAGTGATGCAGAGCATCAAGAAAGGGATGCAGAGGCTTAAGAGAGTGATGCAGAGGCTGAAGATAGTGTTGCAGAGGCATAAGAGAGGGATGCAGAGGGTCAAGAGAGTGATGCAAAGGCTCAAGAGAGTGATGCAGAGGCATAAGAATGGGTTGCAGAGGCTCAAGAGAGGGATGCAGGGGCTCAAGTGAGGGATGCAAAGGCACAAGAGAGGGATGCAGAGGCTCTTGAGAGTGATGCAGAGCCTCAAGAAAGGGATGCAGAGGCTTAAGAGAATAACGAAAAAGGCTCAAGAGAGGGATGCAGAGGCTCATGAGATGGATGCAGGAGTTCAAGAGAGGGATGCAGAGGCTCAAGAGAGTGATTCAGAGGCTTACGAGAGTGATGCAGAGGCTCATGAAAGGGATGCAGGAGTTCAAGAAAGAGATGCAGAGGCTCAAGAGAGTGATTCAGAGGCTTACGAGAGTGATGCAGAGGCTTAAGAGAGGGATGCAGAGGCTCAAGAGAGTGATGCAGAGGCTTAAGAGAGGGATGCATAGGCTCAGGAGAGGGATGCAGAGGCTTGAGAGAGGGATGCCGGGGCTCAAGGGAGTGATGCAGAGGCTCTAGAGAGTGATGCAGAGGCTTACGAGAATGATGCAGAGGCTTAAGAGAGGGATGCAGAGGCTCAAGAGAGTGATGCAGAGGCTTAAGAGAGTGATTGAGCCATATTTTGTAGCCAAATTGGGGCTCTCTGCACATATTCGCAGTTTGAAATTACGACTTTTTATACCGAAAATATGTAAATTACGGAGAGCCACGATAGATCACATTTTGTCCAAACCCCCCTGCAAATTTCAAATTATCCCAAACATCCAAAATTTTACCCTTGAGCTATATTTTGGAGCCAAATTCTGGTTCTCTGCACGTATTCCCAGTTTGAAATTACGACTTTTTATACCGAAAATATGCCAATTACTGAGAGCAACGATGGATCACATTTTGCTCAAACCCACCCTTCAGTTTTCAAAATATCCCAAACATCCCAAATTCGACCGTTGAGCCAAATTTTCGAGCCAAATTCCGGCTTTCTGCTTTTTTTCGCAGTTTGAAACTACGACATTTAATACCGAAAATATGCCAATTACTGAAAGAGGCGATGGATCACATTTTGCCCAAACACTCCCTGCAGTTTTCAAAATATCCCAAACATCCCAAATTCGACCCTAGAGCCATATTTTGGAGCCTAATTCTGACCATCTGCATATATTCGCAAGTTGAAATTACGATGTTTTATTCCGAAAATATGCCAATTACTGAAAGCAGCGATGGGCCACATTTGACCCAATCCCCCCTGCAGTTTTCAAAATATCCCAAACATCACAAATTCGACCCTTGAGCTATATTTTGGAGCCAAATTTGGGCTCTCTGCATGTATTCGCAGTTTGAAATTACGACATTTTTTATATCGAAAATATGCCAATTACTGAAAGCAGCGATTGGTCACATTTTGTCCAAACCCTCCCTGCAGTTTGCAAATTATCCCAAACATCCCAAATTCGACCCTTGAGCCATATTTTGGAGCAAAGTTCTGGCTCTCTGTACATATTCGCAGGTTGAAATTACGATATTTTATATCGAAAATATGTCAATTACTGAAACCAGCGATGGGTCACATTTTGCCCCCCCCCCCCTGCAGTTTTCAAAATATCCCAAACATCTCAAATTCGACGCTTGAGCCATATTTTGGAACCAAAATCGGGCTCTCTGCACGTATTCGCAGTGTGAAATTACGAATTTTTATTCCGAAAATATGTCAATTACTGAGAGAGTCGATGGGTCACATATTGCCCAAACCCCCTGCAGTTTTCAAAATATCCCAAACATCCCAAATTCGACCCTTGAGCTATATTTTGCAGCCAAATTCTGGCTCTCTGCATGTATTCGCAGTTTGAAATTACGAATTTTTATACTGAAAATATGCCAATAACTGAGAGCAGCGATGGGGTCACAATTTGCCCAAACCCCCCTGCAGTTTGCAAAATATCTGAAACATCCCAAATTCGACCCTTGAGCCATATTTTGGAGCCAAATTCTGGCTTTCTGCACGCATTCCCAGTTTGAAATTACGAATTTTTATACCGAAAATATGCCAATTACTGAAAGCGGCGATGGATCACATTTTGCCCAAACCCTCCCTGCAGTTTTTAAAATATCCAAACATCCCAAATTCGACACTTGAGCCATATTTTGAAGCCAAATTCGGGCTCTCATCACGTATTTGCAGTTTGAAATTACGTCATTTTATACCGAAAATATGCCAATTACTGAGAGAAGCGATGGGTCACATGTTGACTAAACCCTCCCTGCAGTTTTCAAAATATCCCAAACATCCCAAATTCGACCCGTGAGCAATATTTTGGAGCCAAATTTTGGCTTTCTGTGTTTATTCGCAGTGTGAAATTTCGACTTTTAATACCGAAAATATGACAATTACTGAAAGTTTGTATTATCAGTTTGAAATTACGACTATTTATATTGAAAATATATAACTTACTGAGAGAAGCGATGGGTCACATGTTGACTAAACCCTCCCTGCAGTTTTCAAAATATCCCAAATTTGACACTTGACCCATAATTTGGAGCCAAATTTTGGCTTTCTGCATGTATTCGTAGCTTGAAATTACGAATTTTTATACCGATAATATGCCAATTACTGAGAGCGGCTAAGGATCACATTTTCCCCAAACCCTCCATGCAGTTCTCAAAATATCCCAAACATCCCAAATTTGACCTTTGAGCTATATTTTGGAGCCAAATTCTGGCTCTCTGCACGTATTCCCAGTTTGAAATTACGAATTTTTATACCGAAAATATGCCAATTACTGAAAGCAGCGATGGGCCACATTTGACCCAATCCCCCCTGCAGTTTTCAAAATATCCCAAACATCACAAATTCGACCCTTGAGCTATACTTTGGAGCCAAATTTTGGCTCTCAGCATGTATTCGCAATTTGAAATTACGACTTTTTATATCGAAAATATGCCAATCGAAAGCTGCGATTGGTCACATTTTGCCCAAACCTTCCCTGCAGTTTGCAAATTATCCCAAACATCCCAAACTCGACCCTTGAGCCATATTTTGGAGCAAAATTCTGGCTCTCTGTACATATTCGCAGGTTGAAATTACGATATTTTATATCGAAAATATGCCAATTACTGAAACCAGCGATGGGTCACATTTTGCCCCCCCCCCTGCAGTTTTCAAAGTATCCCAAACATCTCAAATTCGACGCTTGAACCATATTTTTGAACCAAAATCGGGCTCTCTGCACGTATTCGCAGTGTGAAATTACGAATTTTTATTCCGAAAATATGTAAATTAATGAGAGAGTCGATAGGTCACATATTGCCCAAACCCCCCCTGCAGTTTGCAAATTATCCCAAACATCCCAAATTAGACGCTTGAGCCATATTTTGGAGCCAAATTCTGGCTCTCTGCATGTATTCGAAGTTTGAAAATACGAATTTTTATACTGAAAATATGCCAATAACTGAAAGCAGCGATGGGTCACAATTTGCCCAAACCCCCCTGCAGTTTGCAAAATATCTGAAACATCCCAAATTCGACCCTTGAGCCATATTTTAGAGCCAAATTCTGGCTTTCTGCACGCATTCCCAGTTTGAAATTACGAATTTTTATACCGAAAATATGCCAATTACTGAAAGCGGCGATGGATCACATTTTGCCCAAACCCTCCCTGCAGTTTTCAAAATATCCAAACATCCCAAATTCGACCCTTGAGCCATATTTTGAAGCCAAATTCGGCCTCTAATCACGTATTCGCTGTTTGAAATTACGTCATTTTATACCGAAAATATGCCAACTACTGAAAGAAGCGATGGGTCACATGTTGCCTAAACCCTCCCTGCAGTTTTCAAAATATCCCAAACATCCCAAATTCGACCCGTGAGCAATATTTTGGAGCCAAATTTTGGCTTTCTGCATTTATTCGCAGTTTGAAATTTCGACTTTTTATACCGAAAATATGCCAATTACTGAAAGCGGCAAAGGATCACATTTTGCTCAAACCTCCTGCAGTTTTCAAAATATCCCAAACATCCCAAATTTGACCCTTGAGCCATATTTTGTAGCCAAATTTGGGCTCTCTGCACATATTCGCAGTTTGAAATTACGAATTTTTATACCGAAAATATGTAAATTACGGAGAGCCGCGTTGGATCACATTTTGCCCAAACCCCCCAGCAAATTTCAAATTATCCCAAACATCCAAAATTTTACCCGTGAGCTATATTTTGGAGCCAAATTCTGGCTCTCTGCATGTATTCGCAGTTTGAAATTACGATTTTTTATACCGAAAATATGCTAATTACTGAGAACGGCGACGGATCACATTTTCGCCATACCCTCCCAGCAGTTTCCAAAATATCCCAAACATCCCAAATTTGACACTTGACCCATATTTTGGAGCCAAATTTTTGCTTTCTGAACGTATTCGTAGTTTGAAATTACGATTTTTTATACCGATAATATGCCAATTACTGAGAGCGGCTAAGGATCACATTTTCCCCAAACCCTAAATGCAGTTTTCAAAATATCCCAAACATCCCAAATTCGACCATTGAGCTATATTTTGGAGCCAAATTCTGGCTCTCTGCACGTATTCGCAGTTTGAAATTATGACTTTTTGTACCGAAAATATGCCAATTACTGAGAGCGGCGATAGATCACATTTTGCTCAAACCCTCCCTTCAGTTTTCAAAATATTCCAAAATCCCAAATTCGACCGTTGAGCCAAATTTTGGAGCCAAATTCCGGCTTTCTTCTTTTTTTCGCAGTTTAAAACTACGACATTTAATACCGAAAATATGCCAATTACTGAAAGAGGCGATGGATCACATTTTGCCCAAACCCTCTCTGCAGTTTTCAAAATATCCCAAACATCCCAAATTCGACCCTAGAGCCATATTTTGGAGCCTAATTCTGGCCATCTGCATATATTCGCAAGTTGAAATTACGATATTTTATACCGAAAATATGCCAATTACTGAAAGCAGCGATGGGCCACATTTGACCCAATCCCCCCTGCAGTTTTCAAAATATCCCAAACATCACAAATTCGACCCTTGAGCTATATTTTGGAGCCAAATTTTGGCTCTCTGCATGTATTCGCAGTTTGAAATTACGACTTTTTATATCGAAAATATGCCAATTACTGAAAGCACCGATGGGTCACATTTTGTCCAAACCCTCCCTGCAGTTTGCAAATTATCCCAAACATCCCAAATTCGACCCTTGAGCCATATTTTGGAGCAAAATTCTGGCTCTCTGTACATATTCGCAGGTTTAAATTACGATATTTTATATCGAAAATATGCCAATTACTGAAACCAGCGATGGGTCACATTTTGCCCCCCCCCCCCTGCAGTTTTCAAAATATCCCAAACATCTCAAATTCGACGCATGAGCCATATTTTTGAACCAAAATCGGGCTCTCTGCACGTATTCGCAGTGTGAAATTACGAATTTTTATTCCGAAAATATGTCAATTACTGAGAGAGTCGATGGGTCACATATTGCCCAATCCCCCCTGCAGTTTTCAAAATATCCCAAACATCCCAAATTCGACCCTTAAGCTATATTTTGCAGCCAAATTCTGGCTCTCTGCATGTATTCGCAGTTTGAAATTACGAATTTTTATACTGAAAATATGCTAATAACTGAAAGCAGCGATGGGTCACAATTTGCCCAAACCCCCCTGCAGTTTCCAAAATATCTGAAACATCCCAAATTCGACCCTTGAGCCTTATTTTGGAGCCAAATTCTGGCTTTCTGCACGCATTTCCAGTTTGAAATTACGAATTTTTATACCGAAAATATGCCAATTACTGAAAGCGGCGATGGGTCACATGTTGCCTAAACCCTCCCTGCAGTTTTCAAAATATCCCAAACATCCCAAATTCGACCCGTGAGCAATATTTTGGAGCCAAATTTTGGCTTTCTGCATTTATTCACAGTTTGAAATTTCGACTTTTAATACCGAAAATATGCCAATTACTGAAAGCGGCAATGGATCACATTTTGCTCAAACCTCCTGCAGTTTTCAAAATATCCCAAACATCCCAAATTTGACCCTTGAGCCATATTTTGTAGCCAAATTCTGGCTCTCTGCACATATTCGCAGTTTGAAATTACGACTTTTTATACCGAAAATATGTAAATTACGGAGAGCCGCGATGGATCACATTTTGCCCAAACCCCCCTGCAAATTTCAAATTATCCCAAACATCTAAAATTGTACCCTTGAGCTATATTTTGGAGCCAAATTCTGGCTCTCTGCATGTATTCGCAGTTTGAAGTTACGAATATTTATACCGAAAATATGCTCATTACTGAGAGCTGCGATGGATCACATTTTCGCCATACCCTCCCTGCAGTTTTCAAAATATCCCAAACATCCCAAATTAGACGCTTGAGCCATATTTTGGAGCCAAATTCTGGCTCTCTGCATGTATTCGAAGCTTGAAAATACGAATTTTTATACTGAAAATATGCCAATAACTGAAAGCAGCGATGGGTCACAATTTGCCCAAACCCCCCTGCAGTTTGCAAAATATCTGAAACATCCCAAATTCGACCCTTGAGCCATATTTTAGAGCCAAATTCTGGCTTTCTGCACGCATTCCCAGTTTGAAATTACGAATTTTTATACCGAAAATATGCCAATTACTGAAAGCGGCGATGGATCACATTTTGCCCAAACCCTCTATGCAGTTTTCAAAATATCCAAACATCCCAAATTCGACCCTTGAGCCATATTTTGAAGCCAAATTCGGCCTCTCATCACGTATTCGCTGTTTGAAATTACGTCATTTCATACCGAAAATATGCCAACTACTGAAAGAAGCGATGGGTCACATGTTGCCTAAACCCTCCCTGCAGTTTTCAAAATATCCCAAACATCCCAAATTCGACCCGTGAGCAATATTTTGGAGCCAAATTTTGGCTTTCTGCATTTATTCGCAGTTTGAAATTTCGACTTTTTATATCGAAAATATGTCAATTACTGAAAGCGGCAAGGGATCACATTTTGCTCAAACCTCCTGCAGTTTTCAAAATATCCCAAACATCCCAAATTTGACCCTTGAGCCATATTTTGAAGCCAAATTGGGGCTCTCTGCACATATTCGCAGTTTGAAATTACGACTTTTTATACCGAAAATATGTAAATTACGGAGAGCCGCGATGGATCACATTTTGCCCAAACCCCCCTGCAAATTTCAAATTATCCCAAACATCCAAAATTTTACCCTTGAGCTATATTTTGGAGCCAAATTCTGGCTCTCTGCATGTATTCGCAGTTTGAAATTACGAATTTTTATACCGAAAATATGCTAATTACTGAGAACGGCGACGGATCACATTTTCGCCATACCCTCCCAGCAGTTTCCAAAATATCCCAAACATCCCAAATTTGACACTTGACCCATATTTTGGAGCCAAATTTTGGCTTTCTGAACGTATTCGTAGTTTGAAATTACGATTTTTTATACCGATAATATGCCAATTACTGAGAGCGGATAAGGATCACATTTTCCCCAAACCCTAAATGCAGTTTTCAAAATATCCCAAACATCCCAAATTCGACCATTGAGCTATATTTTGGAGCCAAATTCTGGCTCTCTGCACGTATTCGCAGATTGAAATTATGATTTTTTGTACCGAAAATATGCCAATTACTGAGAGCGGCGATGGATCACATTTTGCTCAAACCCTCCCTTCAGTTTTCAAAATATCCCAAACATCCCAAATTCGACCGTTGAGCCAAATTTTGGAGCCAAATTCCGGCTTTCTTCTTTTTTTTCGCAGTTTAAAACTACGACATTTAATACCGAAAATATGCCAATTACTGAAAGAGGCGATGGATCACATTTTGCCCAAACCCTCCCTGCAGTTTTCAAAATATCCCAAACATTCCAAATTCGACCCTAGAGCCATATTTTGGAGCCTAATTCTGGCCATCTGCATATATTCGCAAGTTGAAATTACGATATTTTATACCGAAAATATGCCAATTACTGAAAGCAGCGATGGGCCACATTTGACCCAATCCCCCCTGCAGTTTTCAAAATATCCCAAACGTCACAAATTCGACCCTTGAGCTATATTTTGGAGCCAAATTTTGGCTCTCTGCATGTATTCGCAGTTTGAAATTACGACTTTTTATATCGAAAATATGCCAATTACTGAAAGCACCGATGGGTCACATTTTGTCCAAACCCTCCCTGCAGTTTGTAAATTATCCCAAACATCCCAAATTCGACCCTTGAGCCATATTTTGGAGCAAAATTCTGGCTCTCTGTACATATTCGCAGGTTGAAATTACGATATTTTATATCGAAAATATGCCAATTACTGAAACCAGCGATGGGTCACATTCCCCCCCCCCCTTCAGTTTTCAAAATATCCCAAACATCTCAAATTCGACGCATGAGCCATATTTTTGAACCAAAATCGGGCTCTCTGAACGTATTCGCAGTGTGAAATTACGAATTTTTATTCCGAAAATATGTCAATTACTGAGAGAGTCGATGGGTCACATATTGCCCAAACCCCCCTGCAGTTTTCAAAATATCCCAAACATCCCAAATTCGACCCTTGAGCTATATTTTGCAGCCAAATTCTGGCTCTCTGCATGTATTCGCAGTTTGAAATTACGAATTTTTATACTGAAAATATGCTAATAACTGAAAGCAGCGATGGGTCACAATTTGCCCAAACCCCCCTGCAGTTTCCAAAATATCTGAAACATCCCAAATTCGACCCTTGAGCATTATTTTGGAGCCAAATTCTGGCTTTCTGCACGCATTTCCAGTTTGAAATTACGAATTTTTATACCGAAAATATGCCAATTACTGAAAGCGGCGATGGGTCACATGTTGCCTAAACCCTCCCTGCAGTTTTCAAAATATCCCAAACATCCCAAATTCGACCCGTGAGCAATATTTTGGAGCCAAATTTTGGCTTTCTGCATTTATTCACAGTTTGAAATTTCGATTTTTATACCGAAAATATGCCAATTACTGAAAGCGGCAATGGATCACATTTTGCTCAAACCTCCTGCAGTTTTCAAAATATCCCAAACATCCCAAATTTGACCCTTGAGCCATATTTTGTAGCCAAATTCTGGCTCTCTGCACATATTCGCAGTTTGAAATTACGACTTTTTATACCGAAAATATGTAAATTACGGAGAGCCGCGATGGATCAAATTTTGCCCAAACCCCCCTGCAAATTTCAAAATATCCCAAACATCCAAAATTTTACCCTTGAGCTATATTTTGGAGCCAAATTCTGGCTCTCTGCACATATTCGCAGTTTGAAATTATGATTTTTATACCGAAAATATGCTAATTACTGAGAGCGGCGATGGATCATATTTTCGCCATACCCTCCCTGCAGTTTCCAAAATATCCCAAACATCCCGAATTAGACGCTTGAGCCATATTTTGGAGCCAAATTCCGGCTTTCTGCTTTTTTTCGCAGATTGAAACTACGACATTTAATACCGAAAATATGCCAATTACTGAAAGAGGCGATGGATCACATTTTGCCCAAACCCTCCCTGCAGTTTTTAAAATATCACAAACATCCCAAATTCGACCCTAGAGCCATATTTTGGAGCCTAATTCTGGCCATCTGCATATATTCACAAGTTGAAATTACGATATTTTATACCGAAAATATGCCAATTACTGAAAGCAGCGCTGGGCCATATTTGACCCAATCCCCCCTGCAGTTTTCAAAACATCCCAAACATCACAAACTCGACCCTTGAGCTATACGTTGGAGCCAAATTTTGGCTCGCTGCATGTATTCGCAATTTGAAATTACGACTTTTTATATCGAAAATATGCCAATTACTGAGAGCAGCGATTGGTCACATTTTGTCCAAACCCTCCCTGCAGTTTGCAAATTATCCCAAACATCCCAAATTTGACCCTTGAGCCATATTTTGGAGCAAAATTCTAGCTCTCTGTACATATTCGCAGGTTGAAATTACGATATTTTATATCGAAAATATGCCAATTACTGAAACCAGCGATGGGTCACATTTTGCCCCCCCCCCCCCTGCAGTATTCAAAGTATCCCAAATATCTCAAATTCGTCGCTTGAGCCATATTTTGGAACCAAAATCGGGCTCTCTGCACGTATTCGCAGTGTCAAATTACGAATTTTTATTCCGAAAATATGTCAATTACTGAGAGAGTCGATGGGTCACATATTGCCCAAAGCCCCTTGCAGTTTTCAAAATATCCCAAACATCCCAAATTCGACAATTGAGCTATATTTTGCAGCCAAATTCTGGCTCTCTGCATGTATTCGCAGTTTGAAATTACGAATTTTTATACTGAAAATATGCCAATAACTGAAAGCACCGATGGGTCACAATTTGCCCAAACCCCCCTGCAGTTTGCAAAATATCTGAAACATCCCAAATTCGACCCTTGAGCCATATTTTGGAGCCAAATTCTGGCTTTCTGCACGCATTCCCAGTTTGAAATTACGAATTTTTATACCGAAAATATGCCAGTTACTGAAAGCGGCGATGGATCACATTTTGCCCAAACCCTCCCTGCAGTTTTCAAAATATCCAAACATCCCAAATTCGACCCTTGAGCCATATTTTGAAGTCAAATTCGGCCTCTCATCACGTATTCCCAGTTTGAAATTACGTCATTTTATACCGAAAATATGCCAATACTGAGAGAAGCGATGGGTCACATGTTGCCTAAACCCTCCCTGCAGTTTTCAAAATATCCCAAACATCCCAAATTCGACCCGTGAGCAATATTTTGGAGCCAAATTTTTGGCTTTCTGCAATTATTCGCAGTTTGAAATTTCGACTTTTTATACCGAAAATATGCCAATTACTGAAAGTGGCAAGGGATCACATTTTGCTCAAACCTCCTGCAGTAATTTGGCTCCAAAATATGGCTCAAGCTTCGAATTTGTGAAGTTTGGGATATTTTGAAAACTGCAGGGGGATTTGAGCACAATGTGACCCAGACCCGCTCACAGTAATTGCCATATTTTCGGAATAAAAATTCGTAATTTCAAACTGGGAACACGTGCAGAGAGCCAGAGTTTAGCTCCAAAATATGGCTCACGCGCCGATCTTGGAATGTTTGGGATATTTTCAAAACTGCAGAGGGGTTTGGCCAAATGTGACCCTTCGCTGCTCACAGTAATTGGCGTATTTTCGGTATAAAAATCGTAACTTCAAACTGCGAACACGTGCCGAGAGCTAGAATTAGGCTCGAAAATATGGCTCAAGCGTCGAATTCGGGATGTTTGGAATATTTTGAAAACTGAAGATGGGGGGTGGGGATTAACCCAATTTGTGACCCATCGCCGCTCTCAGTAATTTGCATATTTTCGGTATAAGAAGTCATAATTTCAAATTGCGAATACGTGCAGAGAGCCAGAATTGGAATTTTTCCAATTTTGCCAAAAGCCAAATTCCGGCTTTTGGAAAAAGGCTTAATTATCATTTGTATTGGAAACAACATCTTTATATTTGTTTTCTAGGATCTAAATAATATGGAACCTCGCTTTATGATTTGAAGTTAAAATCCTGAAATTTGGTAATATAGCGATTTTTTTCACGTTTTTCTTATAGTGTGATTGTACGTAAATATATTCATTTTTACCAATATTTCGATAATACTTCATGTTTTCTCACGATATGTTATTTGGCTTAAAATCTGAGATTTTCGCATAATATTGCATTTTTAAGGAAGTTTTCTAACGTTTTGTTTTGTACTAAAAATCATTGAATTTAGGTATATTTTGAATTTCATCATCCCCTTTTCCTTTATGTGATTTAAACAAAATATCATCGAATTAGGCAATATTTTGCCGTTTTTCCACGTTTTTGTGAATTTTCAGTTTAGTGTTCTGCATTTTCAGTTTATTGCTCTGCATCCCTCAAGAGAAGGATGTAGAGGCTCAAGTGAGGGATGCAGAGGCACAAGCGAGGGATGCAGAGGCTCTTGAGAGTGATGCAGTGTGCTCAAGAGAGGGATGCAGTGGCTTAAGAGAGTGATGCAAAGGCTTAAGAGAGGGATGCAGAGGCTCAAGAGAGGGATGTAGAGGCCCAAGAGAAGGATGCAGAGGCTCAAGAGAGGGATGCAGAGGCTCAAGTGAGGGATGCTGAGGCACAAGCGAGGGATGCAGAGGCTCTTGAGAGTGATGCAGAGGCTCAAGAGAGGGATGCAGAGGCTTAAGAGAGTGATTCAAAGGCTCAAGAGAGGGATGCAGAGGCTCATGAGAGGGATGCAGGAGTTCAAGAGAGGGATGCAGAGGCTCAAGAGAGTGATTCAGAGGATTACGAGAGTGATGCAGAGGCTTAAGAGAGTGATGCAAAGGCTCAAGAAAGTGATGAAGAGGCTGAAGAGAGTGTTGCAGAGGTTTAAGAGAGGGATTCAGAGGCTCATGAGAGGGATGCAGAGGCTTAAGAGAGTGATGCAGAGGCTGAAGAGTGTTGATGCAGAGGCTGAAGAGAGTGTTGCAGAGGCTTAAGAGAAGGATGCAGAGGCTCAAGAGAGGGATGCAGAGGCTCAAGAGAGGGATGCAGGGGCTCAAGAGAAGGATGCAGAGGCTCAAGTGAGGGATGCCGAGGCACAAGAGAGGGATGCAGAGGCTCTTGAGAGTGATGCATAGGCATAAGAGAAGGATGCAGGGGCTCAAGAGAGGGATGCAGAGGATCAAGAGAGTGATGCAGAGGCTTAAGAGAGTGATGCAAAGGCTCAAGCGTTTGGTGCAGAGGCTCATGAGAGTGATGCAGAGGCTCAAGAGAGGGATGTAGAGGCTTAAGCGAGTGATGCAAAGGCTCAAGAGAAGGATGCAAAGCCTCATGAGAGGGATGGAGGAGTTGAAGAGAGAGATGCAGAGGCTCCAGAAACGGATGCAGAGGCTTAAGAAAGTGATGCAGAGGCTCAAAAGAGGGATGCAGAGGCTTAGGAGGGTGATGCCGAGGCTCATGAGAGTGATGCAGAGGCTCAATAGACGGATGCAGGGGCTAAAGAGAGTGATAGAGAGGCTCATGAGAGTGATTTAGAGGTTTACGAGAGTGATGCAGAGGCTTAAGAGAGTGGTGCAGAGGCTCAAGAGAGGGATGCAGAGGCTAAAGAGAGGGATGAACAGGCTCAAGAGAGGGATGCAGAGGCTCAAGAGAGGGATGCAGAGGCTCAAGAGAGGGATGCAGAGGCTTACGAGAGTGATGCAGAGGCTCAAGAGAGTGATGCAAAGGCTCAAGAGAGTGATGCAGAGGCTGAAGAGAGTGTGATGCACTCTTAAGCCTTACCATCTCTCTCTTCAGCCTCTGCATCACTCTCTTGATCCTCTGCATCCTTCTCTTAAGCCTCTGCATCACTCTCTTGAGCCTTTGCATCACTCTCTTGAGCCTCTGCATCCCTCTCTTAAGCCTCTGCAACACTCTCTTCAGCCTATGCATCACTCTCTTAAGCCTCTGCATCCCTCTCTTGAGCCTTTGCATCCCTCTTTTATGCCTCTGCATTACTCTCTTCAGCCTCTGCATCACTCTCTTGAGCCTTTGCATCACTCTCCTGAGCCTCTGCATCCCTCTCATAAGCCTCTGCATCCCTTTTTTGAGCCTCTGCATCACTTTCTTAAGCCTCTGCATCCCTTTCGTGAGCCTCGGCATCATTCTCTTGAACTCCTAGATCCCTCTAATGAGCCTTTGCATCCCTCTCCTGAGCCTTTGCATCACTCTCTTAAGCTTCTACATCCCGATCGTAAGCCTCTGCATCCCTTTTTGAGCCTCTGCTTCACTTTCTTAAGCCTCTTCATCCTTTTTTTAAGCCTCTGCATCACTTTCTTAAGCCTCTGCATCCCTTTCTTGAGCCTCTGCATCATTCTCTTGAACTCTTGCATCCCTCTCATGAGCCTCTGCATCCCTCTCCTTAGCCTTTGCATCACTCTCGTAAGCCTCTGCATCCCTCTCATGAGCCTCTGCGTCACTCTCAAGAGCCTCTGCATCCCTCTCTTGTGCCTCTGCATCCCTCACTTGAGCCTCCGCATCCCTCTCTTGAGCCCCTGCATCCCTATCTTGAGCCTCTGCATCCCTCTCTTGAGCCCCTGCATCCCTATCTTGAGCCTCTGCATCCCTCTCTTGAGCCCCTGCATCCCTCTCCTAAGCCTCTGCATCACTCTCTTAAGCCTCTGCATCACTCTCGTAAGCCTCTGAATCACTCTCTTGAGCCTCTGCATCCCTCTCTTGAGCCTCTGCATCACTCTCTTAAGCCTCTGCATCCCTCTCTTAAGCCTCTGCAACATTCTCTTCAGCCTCTGCATTCCTCTCTTAAGCCTCTGCATCACTCTCTTGATCCTCTGCATCATTTTCTTGAGCCCCTGCATCATTCTCTTGAGCCTCTGCATCCCTCTCTTAAGCCTCTACATCATTCTCTTGGGCCTCTGCATCACTCTCTTCAACCTCTGCATCACTCTCTTAAGCCTCTGCATCTCTCTCTTAAGCCTCTCTCTCAATTGTGTGTTTGCATCATTTTTACGAATATATAGTGAATTAATACCCATAAACTGAAAATTCACAAAAAAGTGGAAAAACGGCAAAATATTGCCTAATTCGATGATATTTTGTTTAAATCACATTGAGAAAAAGGGGATGATAAGCGTCAGAATATTGCTAAATTCGATGATTTTTCGTACGAAACAAAATGCAAGAAAACTTGCTTAAAATACTATATTATGCGACATTCTGAGATATAAAGGCCAAATCACATCTCGTGATACTACATGAAATAGTATCGAAATATTGGTAAAAATTAATATATTTACGTAATATCAAACTACATGGAAAACGTGAAAAAAGTCACTATTTTACCATATATGAGGATTTTAACTTCAAATCAAAGAGCGAGGTTTCGTATTATTTAGATCCAAGAAAAGACATATGACAATGTTGTTTCCAATACAAATGATGAAAATCAATGTGTTTTCATTAGAATTAACTAAAATGTTCCTGATTTTCCGTTTATATTACCGATGGAAGATGTACACGAAAACCGCTCTATTCCAGCTGAAACGTCGATATATGCAATAAAAACAGAACTTCTCCCCTTTTCAATATCTTACTCAGTATTTTAACGAGAAACAAATAGATGATTGAAATTGAAGTAATTAAGGTTAATTTCAAATCAATTATGTGTTTGCATCATTTATATTGAATAATTAATTAATTAATAACAATAAACTGAAAATTCACAAAAACGTGGAAAAACGGCAAAATATTGCCTAATTCGATGATATTTTGTTTAAATCACATAAAGGAAAAGGGGATGATAAACGTCAAAATATTGCTAAATTCGATGATTTTTCATACGAAACAAAATGCTAGAAAACTTGCTTAAAATGCAATATTATGAGATTGAAAATGAAGTATTTAAGGTTAATTTCTTATCAATTATGTGTTTGCATCATTTTTATCGTATATTTAATGAATTAATAACAATAAACTGAAAATTCACAAAAACGTAGAAAAACGGCAAAATATTGTCTAATTCGATGATTTTTTGTTTAAATCACATAAACGTCAAAATATTGCTAAATTCGATGATTTTTCGTACGAAACAAAATGCTAGAAAACTTGTTTAAAATGCAATATTATGCGAAATTCTGAGATTTGACGGCTAAATCCCATATCGGGAGAAAACATGAAGTAGTATCGAAATATTGGTAAAAACGAATATATTTACGTAAAATCACACTACATGGAAAACGTGAAAAAAGTCACTATTTTACCATACATGAGAATTTTAACTTCAAATCATAGAGCGAGGTTTGCATTATTTAGATCCAAGAAAAGACATATGACAATGTTGTTTCCAATACAAATGATGAAAATCAATGTGTTTTCATTAGAATTAACTAAAATGTTCCTGACTTTCCGTTTATATTACCGATGGAAGATGTACAAGTAAAACCGCTCTAATCCGGCTGAAACGTCGATATATGCAATAAAAACAGAACTTCTCCCCTTTTCAATATCCTACTCAGTATTTTAACGAGAAACAAATAGTTAATTGAAAATGAAGTATTTAAGGTTATTATCTAATCAATTCTGTGTTTGCATCATTTTTATCGTATATATAGTGAATTAATACCCATAAACTGAAAATTCACAAAAACGTGGAAAAACGGCAAAATATTGCCTAATTCGATGATATTTTGCTTAAATCACTATATCACTAAATCACTATATTAAATCACTAGCCATATCAAAATATGGATCAAGGGTCGAATTTGGGATGTTTAGATATTTTGAAAACTGCAGGGAGGGTTTGGGCAAAATGTGACCCATCGCTTCTCTCAGTAATTGACATATTTTCGGTATAAAAATTCGTAATTTCAAACTGGAAATGCGTGAAGAAAGCCAGAATTTGGCTCCAAAATATGGCTCAAGGGTCGAATTTGGGATGTTTCAGATATTTTGCAAACTGCAGGGGGGTTTGGGCAAATTGTGACCCATCGCTGCTTTCAGTTATTGGCATATTTTCAGTATAAAAATTCGTAATTTCAAACTGCGATTATATGCAGAGAGCCAGAATTTGGCTGCAAAATATAGCTCAAGGGTCGAATTTGGGATGTTTGGGATATTTTGAAAACTGAAGGGGGGTTTGGGCAATATGTGACCCATCGACTCTCTCAGTAATTGACACATTTTCGGAATAAAAATTCGTAATTTCACACTGCGAATACGTGCAGAGAGCCCGATTTTGGTTCCAAATATGGCTCAAGCGTCGAATTTAGATGTTTTTGATATTTTGAAAACTGCAGGGGGGGGGGGGCAAAATGTGACCCATCGCTGGTTTCAGTAATTGGCATATTTTCGATATAAAATATCGTAATTTCAACCTTCGAATATGTACAGAGAGCCAGAATTTTGCTCCAAAATATGGCACAAGGGTCGAATTTGGGATGTTTGGGATAATTTGCAAACTGCAGGGAGGGTTTGGACAAAATGTGACCCATCTCTGCTTTCAGTAATTGGCATATTTTCGATATAAAAAGTCGTAATTTCAAACTGATAATACATGCAGAGAGCCAAAATTTAGCTCCAAAATATAGCTTAAGGGTCGAATTTGTGATGTTTAGGATATTTTGAAAACTGCAGGGGGGATTGGGACAAATGTGACCCATCGTTGCTTTCAGTAATTGGCATATTTTCGGTACAAAATATCGTTATTTCAACTTGCGAATATATGCAGATGGCCAGAATTAGGCTCCAAAATATGGCTCTAGGGTCGAATTTGGGATGTTTGGGATATTTTGAAAACTGCAGGGAGGGTTTGGGCAAAATGTGATCCATCGCCTCTTTCAGTAATTGGCATATTTTCGGTATTAAATGTCGTAGTTTCAAACTGCGAAAAAAAGCAAAAAGCCGGAATTTGGCTTTTGGCAAAATTGGAAAAATTCCAATTCTGGCTCTCTGCACGTATTCGCAATTTGAAATTATGACTTCTTATACCGAAAATATGCAAATTACTGAGAGCGGCGATGGGTCACATATTGGGTTAATCCCCCCCCCCCCATCTTCAGTTTTCAAAATATTCCAAACATCCCGAATTCGACGTTTGAGCCATATTTTCGAGCCTAATTCTAGCTCTCGGCACGTGTTCGCAGTTTGAAGTTACGATTTTTATACCGAAAATACGCCAATTACTGTGAGCAGCGAAGGGTCACATTTGGCCAAACCCCTCTGCAGTTTTGAAAATATCCCAAACATTCCAAGTTCGGCGCGTGAGCCATATTTTGGAGCTAAATTCTGGCTCTCTGCACGTGTTCCCAGTTTGAAATTACGACGTTTTATTCCGAAAATATGCCAATTACTGAGAGCGGCGCTGGGTCACATTTTGCTTAAATCCCCCTGCAGTTTTCAAAATATCCCAAACTTCCCAAATTCGAAGCTTGAGCCATATTTTGCAGCCAAATTCTGGCTCTCGGCACGTGTTCGCAGTTTGAAATTACTACTTTTTATACCGAAAATATGTCAATTACTGAGAGCGGCGATGGGTCACATTTTGCCCAAACCTACCCTGTAGTTTTCAAAATATTCCAAACATCCCAAATTCGACCCTTGAGCCATATTTTAGAGCCAAATTCTGGCTCTCTGTACGTATTTGCAGTTCGAAATTTCGACTTTTTATACCGAAAATATGCCAATTACTGAGAGCGGAGATGGGTCACATTTTGCCCAAACCCTCTTTGCAGTGTTCATAATATCTCAAACATCCCAAATTCGACGCTTGAGCCATATTTTGGAGCCAAATTCTAGCTCTCGGCACGTGTTCGCAGTTTGAAGTTACGATTTTTATACCGAAAATACGCCAATTACTGTGAGCAGCGAAGGGTCACATTTGGCCAAACCCCTCTGCAGTTTTGAAAATATCCCAAACATTCCAAGTTCGGCGCGTGAGCCATATTTTGGAGCTAAATTCTGGCTCTCTGCACGTGTTCCCAGTTTGAAATTACGACGTTTTATTCCGAAAATATGCCAATTACTGAGAGCGGCGCTGGGTCACATTTTGCTTAAATCCCCCTGCAGTTTTCAAAATATCCCAAACTTCCCAAATTCGAAGCTTGAGCCATATTTTGCAGCCAAATTCTGGCTCTCGGCACGTGTTCGCAGTTTGAAATTACTACTTTTTATACCGAAAATATGTCAATTACTGAGAGCGGCGATGGGTCACATTTTTCCCAAACCTACCCTGTAGTTTTCAAAATATTCCAAACATCCCAAATTCGACCCTTGAGCCATATTTTAGAGCCAAATTCTGGCTCTCTGTACGTATTTGCAGTTTGAAATTTCGACTTTTTATACCGAAAATATGCCAATTACTGAGAGCGGAGATGGGTCACATTTTGCCCAAACCCTCTTTGCAGTGTTCATAATATCTCAAACATCCCAAATTCGACGCTTGAGCCATATTTTGGAGCCAAATTCTAGCTCTCGGCACGTGTTCGCAGTTTGAAGTTACGATTTTTATACCGAAAATACGCCAATTACTGTGAGCAGCGAAGGGTCACATTTGGCCAAACCCCTCTGCAGTTTTGAAAATATCCCAAACATTCCAAGATCGGCGCGTGAGCCATATTTTGGAGCTAAACTCTGGCTCTCTGGACGTGTTCCCAGTTTGAAATTACGACTTTTTATTCCGAAAATATGGCAATTACTGTGAGCGGGTCTGGGTCACATTGTGCTCAAATCCCCCTGCAGTTTTCAAAATATCCCAAACTTCCCAAATTCAAAGCTTGAGCCATATTTTGGAGCCAAATTACTGCAGGAGGTTTGAGCAAAATGTGATCCCTTGCCGCTTTCAGTAATTGGCATATTTTCGGTATAAAAATTCGTAATTTCAAACTGGGAATGCGTGCAGAAAGCCAGAATTTGGCTACAAAATATTGCTCACGGGTCGAATTTGGGATGTTTGGGATATTTTGAAAACTGCAGGGAGGGTTTAGGCAACATGTGACCCATCGCTTCTCTCAGTATTGGCATATTTTCGGTATAAAATGACGTAATTTCAAACTGGGAATACGTGGTGAGAGGCCGAATTTGACTTCAAAATATGGCTCAAGGGTCGAATTTGGGATGTTTGGATATTTTGAAAACTGCAGGGAGGGTTTGGGCAAAATGTGATCCATCGCCGCTTTCAGTAATTGGCATATTTTCGGTATAAAAATTCGTAATTTCAAACTGGGAATGCGTGCAGAAAGCCAGAATTTGGCTCCAAAATATGGCTCAAGGGTCGAATTTGGGATGTTTCAGATATTTTGCAAACTGCAGGGGGGTTTGGGCAAATTGTGACCCATCGCTGCTTTCAGTTATTGGCATATTTTCAGTATAAAAATTCGTAATTTCAAACTGCGAATACATGCAGAGAGCCAGAATTTGGCTGCAAAATATAGCTCAAGGGTCGAATTTGGGATGTTTGGGATATTTTGAAAACTGCAAGGGGGTTTGGGCAATATGTGACCCATCGACTCTCTCAGTAATTGACATATTTTCGGAATAAAAATTCGTAATTTCACACTGCGAATACGTGCAGAGAGCCCGATTTTGGTTCCAAAATATGGCTCAAGCGTCGAATTTGAGATATTTGGGATACTTTGAATACTGCAGGGGAGTGGGGCAAAATGTGACCCATCGCTGGTTTCAGTAATTGGCATATTTTCGATATAAAATATCGTAATTTCAACCTGCGAATATGTACAGAGAGCTAGAATTTTGCTCCAAAATATGGCTCAAGGGTCGAATTTGGGATGTTTGGGATAATTTGCAAACTGCAGGGAGGGTTTGGACAAAATGTGACCAATCGCTGCTTTCAGTAATTGGCATATTTTCGATATAAAAAGTCGTAATTTCAAATTGCGAATACATGCAGCGAGCCAAAATTTGGCTCCAAAGTATAGCTCAAGGGTCGAGTTTGTGGTGTTTGGGATGTTTTGAAAACTGCAGGGGGGATTGGGTCAAATGTGGCCCAGCGCTGCTTTCAGTAATTGGCATATTTTCGGTATAAAATATCGTAATTTCAACTTGTGAATATATGCAGATGGCCAGAATTAGGCTCCAAAATATGGCTCTAGGGTCGAATTTGGGATGTTTGGGATATTTTAAAAACTGCAGGGAGGGTTTGGGCAAAATGTGATCCATCGCCACTTTCAGTAATTGGCATATTTTCGGTATTAAATGTCGTAGTTTCAAACTGCGAATAAATGCAGAAAGCCGGAATTTGGCTCCAAAATATGGCTCAAGCGACTAATTCGGGATGTTTGGGATATTTTGAAAACTGCAGGGAGGGTATGGCGAAAATGTGATCCATCGCAGCTCTCAGTAATTAGCATAGTTTCGGTATAAATATTCGTAACTTCAAACTGCGAATACATGCAGAGAGCCAGAATTTGGCTCCAAAATATAGCTCAAGGGTAAAATTTTGGATGTTTGGGATAATTTGAAATTTGCAGGGGGGTTTGGGCAAAATGTGATCCATCGCGGCTCTCCGTAATTTACATATTTTCGGTATAAAAAGTCGTAATTTCAAACTGCGAATATGTGCAGAGATCCCCAATTTGGCTACAAAATATGGTTCAAGGGTCGAATTTGGGATGTTTGGGATATTTTGAAAACTGCAGGAGGTTTGAGCAAAATGTGATCCATTGCCGCTTTCAGTAATTGGCATATTTTCGGTATAAAAAGTCGAAATTTCAAACTGCGAATAAATGCAGAAAGCCAAAATTTGGCTCCAAAATATTGGTCACATGTCGAATTTGGGATGTTTGGGATATTTTGAAAACTGCCGGGAGGGTTTAGGCAACATGTGACCCATCGCTTCTCTCAGTAATTGGCATATTTTCGGTATAAAATGACGTAATTTCAAACTGCAAATACGTGATGAGAGCCCGAATTTGGCTTCAAAATATGGCTCAAGTGTCGAATTTGGGATGTTTGGATATTTTAAAAACTGCAGGGAGGGTTTGGGCAAATTGTGATCCATCGCCGCTTTCAGTAATTGGCATATTTTCGGTATAAAAATTCGTAATTTCAAACTGGGAATTCGTGCAGAAAGCCAGAATTTGGCTCCAAAATATGGCTCAAGGGTCGAATTTGGGATGTTTCAGACATTTTGCAAACTGTAGGGGGGGTTGGGCAAATTGTGACCCATCGCTGCTTTCAGTTATTGGAATATTTTCAGTATAAAAATTCGTAATTTCAAACTGCGAATACATGCAGAGAGCCAGAATTTGGCTCCAAAATATGGGTCAAGTGTCAAATTTGGGATGTTTGAGATATTTTGGAAACTGCAGGGAGGGTATGGCGAAAATATGATCCATCGCCGCTCTCAGTAATTAGCATATTTTCGGTATAAAAATCATAATTTCAAACTGCGAATATGTGCAGAGAGCCAGAATTTGGCTCCAAAATATAGCTCAAGGGTAAAATTTTGGATGTTTGGGATATTTTGAAATTTGCAGGGGGGTTTGGGCAAAATGTGATCCATCGCGGCTCTCCGTAATTTACATATTTTCGGTATTAAAAGTCGTAATTTCAAACTGCGAATATGTGCAGAGAGCCCCAATTTGGCTACAAAATATGGCTCAAGGGTCAAATTTTGGATGTTTGGGATATTTTGAAAACTGCAGGAGGTTTGAGCAAAATGTGATCCATTGCCGCTTTCAGTAATTGGCATATTTTCGGTATAAAAAGTCGAAATTTCAAACTGTGAATAAATGCAGAAAGCCAAAATTTCGCACCAAAATATTGCTCACGGGTCGAATTTGGGATGTTTGGGATATTTTGAAAACTGCAGGGAGGGTTTGGCAACATGTGACCAATCGATTCTCTCAGTAATTGGCATATTTTCGGTATAAAATGACGTAATTTCAAACTGCGAATACGTGATGAGAGCCCGAATTTGGCTTCAAAATATGGCTCAAGGGTCGAATTTGGGATGTTTGGATATTTTGAAAACAGCAGGGAGGGTTTGGGCAAAATGTGATCCATCGCCGCTTTCAGTAATTGGCATATTTTCGGTATAAAAATTCGTAATTTCCAACTGGGAATGCGTGCAGAAAGCCAGAATTTGGCTCCAAAATATGGCTCAAGGGTCGAATTTGGGATGTTTAAGATATTTTGCAAACTGTGGGGGGTTTTGGGCAAATTGTGACCCATCGCTGCTTTCAGTTATTGGCATATTTTCAGTATAAAAATTCGTAATTTCAAACTGCGAATACATGAAGAGAGCCAGAATTTGGCTCCAAAATATGGGTTAAGTGTCAAATTTGGGATGTTTGGGATATTTTGGAAACTGCAGGGAGGGTATGGCGAAAATATGATCAATCGCCGCTCTCAGTAATTAGCATATTTTCGGTATAAAAAGTCGTAATTTCAAACTGCGAATATGTGCAGAGAGCCAGAATTTGGCTCCAAAATATGGCTCAAGCGTCTAATTTGGGATGTTTGGGATATTTTGAAAACTGCAGGGAGGGTATGGCGAAAATGTGATCCATCGCAGCTCTCAGTAATTAGCATATTTTCGGTATAAATATTCGTAACTTCAAACTGCGAATACATGCAGAGAGCCAGAATTTGGCTCCAAAATATAGCTCAAGGGTAAAATTTTAGATGTTTGGGATAATTTGAAATTTGCAGGGGGGTTTGGGCAAAATGTGATCCATCGCGGCTCTCCGTAATTTACATATTTTCGGTATAAAAAGTCGTAATTTCAAACTGCGAATATGTGCAGAGAGCCAGAATTTGGCTACAAAATATTGCTCAAGGGTCAAATTTGGGATGTTTGGGATATCTTGAAAACTGCAGGAGGTTTGAGCAAAATGTGATCCATTGCCGCTTTCAGTAATTGGCATATTTTCGGTATAAAAAGTCGAAATTTCAAACTGTGAATAAATGCAGAAAGCCAAAATTTGGCTCCAAAATATTGCTCACGGGTCGAATTTGGGATGTTTGGGATATTTTGAAAACTGCAGGGAGGGTTTAGGCAACATGTGACCCATCGCCGCTTTCAGTAATTGGCATATTTTCGGTATAAAAATTCGTAATTTCAAACTGGAAATGCGTGCAGAAAGCCAGAATTTGGCTCCAAAATAAGGCTCAAGGGTCGAATTTGGGATGTTTCAGATATTTTGGAAACTGCAGGGGGGTTTGGGCAAATTGTGACCCATCGCTGCTTTCAGTTATTAGCATATTTTCAGTATAAAAATTCGTAATTTCAAACTGCGAATACATGCAGAGAGCCAGAATTTGGCTGCAAAATATAGCTCAAGGGTCGAATTTGGGATGTTTGGGATATTTTGAAAATTGCAGGGGGGTTTGGGCAATATGTGACCCATCGACTCTCTCAGTAATTGACATATTTTCGGAATAAAAATTCGTAATTTCACACTGCGAATACATGCAGAGAGCCCGATTTTGGTTCAAAAATATGGCTCATGCGTCGAATTTGAGATGTTTGGGATATTTTGAAAACTGCAGGGGGGGGGGGCAAAATGTGACCCATCGCTGGTTTCAGTAATTGGCATATTTTCGATATAAAATATCGTAATTTCAACCTGCGAATATATAAAGAGAGCCAAAATTTTGCTCCAAAATATGGCTCAAGGGTCGAATTTGGGATGTTTGGGATAATTTGCAATCTGCAGGGAGGGTTTGGACAAAATGTGACCCATCGGTGCTTTCAGTAATTGGCATATTTTCGATATAAAAAGTCGTAATTTCAAACTGTGAATACATGCAGAGAGCCAAAATTTGGCTCCAAAATATAGCTCAAGGGTCGAATTTGTGATGTTTGGGATATTTTGAAAACTGCAGGGGGGATTGGGTCAAATGTGGCCCATCGCTGCTTTCAGTAATTGGCATATTTTCGGTATAAAATATCGTAATTTCAACTTGCGAATATATGCAGATGGCCAGAATTAGGCTCCAAAATATGGCTCTAGGGTCGAATTTGGGATGTTTGGGATATTTTGAAAACTGCAGGGAGGGTTTGGGCAAAATGTGATCCATCGCCTCTTTCAGTAATTGGCATATTTTCGGTATTAAATGTCGTAGTTTTAAACTGCGAAAAAAAGAAGAAAGCCGGAATTTGGCTCCAAAATTTGGCTCAACGGTCTAATTTGGGATGTTTGGAATATTTTGAAAACTGCAGGGAGGGTTTGGGCAAAATGTGATCCATCGCCGCTTTCAGTAATTGGCATATTTTCAGTATAAAAATTCGTAATTTCCAACTGGGAATGCGTGCAGAAAGCCAGAATTTGGCTCCAAAATATGGCTCAAGGGTCGAATTTGGGATGTTTCAGATATTTTGCAAACTGTGGGGGGGTTTTGGGCAAATTGTGACCCATCGCTGCTCTCAGTTATTGGCATATTTTCAGTATAAAAATTCGTAATTTCAACTGCGAATACATGAAGAGAGCCAGAATTTGGCTCCAAAATATGGGTCAAGTGTCAAATTTGGGATGTTTGGGATATTTTGGAAACTGCTGGGAGGGTATGGCGAAAATGTGATCCGTCGCCGTTCTCAGTAATTAGCATATTTTCGGTATAAAAAGTCGAAATTTCAAACTGCGAATAAATGCAGAAAGCCAAAATTTGGCTCCAAAATATT
Source organism: Procambarus clarkii (assembly GCF_040958095.1). NCBI lineage: Eukaryota > Metazoa > Arthropoda > Malacostraca > Decapoda > Cambaridae > Procambarus > Procambarus clarkii. The sequence goes on along the minus strand of NW_027189147.1, from coordinate 2,586,474 downwards.
GCTCACATGTCGAATTTGGGATGTTTGGGATATTTTGAAAACTGCAGGGAGGGTTTAGGCAACATGTGACCCATCGCTTTTCTCAGTAATTGGCATATTCTCGGTATAAAATGACGTAATTTCAAACTGCGAATACGTGATGAGAGCCCGAATTTGGCTTCAAAATATGGCTCAAGGGTCGAATTTAGGATGTTTGGATATTTTGAAAACTGCAGGGAGGGTTTGGGCAAATTGTGATCAATCGCCGCTTTCAGTAATTGGCATATTTTCGGTATAAAAATTCGTAATTTCAAACTGGGAATGCGTGCAGAAAGCCAGAATTTGGCTCCAAAATATGGCTCAAGGGTCGAATTTGGGATGTTTCAGATATTTTGCAAACTGTAGGGGGGGTTGGGCAAATTGTGACCCATCGCTGCTTTCAGTTATTGGCATATTTTCAGTATAAAAATTCGTAATTTCAAACTGCGATTACATGCAGAGAGCCAGAATTTGGCTCCAAAATATGGGTCAAGTGTCAAATTTGGGATGTTTGAGATATTTTGGAAACTGCAGGGAGGGTATGGCGAAAATATGATCCATCGCCGCTCTCAGTAATTAGCATATTTTCGGTATAAAAATCATAATTTCAAACTGCGAATATGTGCAGAGAGCCAGAATTTGGCTCCAAAATATAGCTCAAGGGTAAAATTTTGGATGTTTGGGATATTTTGAAATTTGCAGGGGGGTTTGGGCAAAATGTGATCCATCGCGGCTCTCCGTAATTTACATATTTTCGGTATAAAAAGTCGTAATTTCAAACTGCGAATATGTGCAGAGAGCCCCAATTTGGCTACAAAATATGGCTCACGGGTCGAATTTGGGATGTTTGGGATATTTTGAAAACTGCAGGGAGGGTTTGGCAACATGTGACCAATCGATTCTCTCAGTAATTGGCATATTTTCGGTATAAAATTCGAAATTTCAAACTGTGAATAAATGCAGAAAGCCAGAATTTGGCTCCAAAATTTGGGTCAAGTGTCAAATTTGGGATGTTTGGGATATTTTGGAAACTGCAGGGAGGGTATGGCGAAAATATGATCCATCGCCGCTCTCAGTAAATAGCATATTTTCGGTATAAAAAGTTGTAATTTCAAACTGCGAATATGTGCAGAGAGCCAGAATTTGGTTCCAAAATATGGCTCAAGCGTCTAATTTGGGATGTTTGGGATATTTTGAAAACTGCAGGGAGGGTATGGCGAAAATGTGATCCATCGCAGCTCTCAGTAATTAGCATATTTTCGGTATAAATATTCGTAACTTCAAACTGCGAATACATGCAGAGAGCCAGAATTTGGCTCCAAAATATAGCTCAAGGGTAAAATTTTAGATGTTTGGGATAATTTGAAATTTGCAGGGGGGTTTGGGCAAAATGTGATCCATCGCGGCTCTCCGTAATTTACATATTTTCGGTATAAAAAGTCGTAATTTCAAACTGCGAATATGTGCAGAGAGCCAGAATTTGGCTACAAAATATGGCTCAAGGGTCAAATTTGGGATGTTTGGGATATTTTGAAAACTGCAGGAGGTTTGAGCAAAATGTGATCCATTGCCGCTTTCAGTAATTGGCATATTTTCGGTATAAAAATTCGAAATTTCAAACTGTGAATAAATGCAGAAAGCCAAAATTTGGCTCCAAAATATTGCTCACGGGTCGAATTTGGGATGTTTGGGATATTTTGAAAACTGCAGGGAGGGTTTAGGCAACATGTGACCCATCGCCGCTTTCAGTAATTGGCATATTTTCGGTATAAAAATTCGTAATTTCAAACTGGAAATGCGTGCAGAAAGCCAGAATTTGGCTCCAAAATAAGGCTCAAGGGTCGAATTTGGGATGTTTCAGATATTTTGGAAACTGCAGGGGGGTTTGGGCAAATTGTGACCCATCGCTGCTTTCAGTTATTAGCATATTTTCAGTATAAAAATTCGTAATTTCAAACTGCGAATACATGCAGAGAGCCAGAATTTGGCTGCAAAATATAGCTCAAGGGTCGAATTTGGGATGTTTGGGATTTTTTGAAAACTGCAGGGGGGTTTGGGCAATATGTGATCCATCGACTCTCTCACTAATTGACATATTTTCGGAATAAAAATTCGTAATTTCACACTGCGAATACATGCAGAGAGCCCGATTTTGGTTCAAAAATATGGCTCATGCGTCGAATTTGAGATGTTTGGGATATTTTTAAAACTGCAGGGGGGGGGGGGGCAAAATGTGACCCATCGCTGGTTTCAGTAATTGGCATATTTTCGATATAAAATATCGAAATTTCAACCTGCGAATATGTACAGAGAGCCAGAATTTTGCTCCAAAATATGGCTCAAGGGTCGAATTTGGGATGTTTGGGATAATTTGCAAACTGCAGGGAGGGTTTGGACAAAATGTGACCCATCGGTGCTTTCAGTAATTGGCATATTTTCGATATAAAAAGTCGTAATTTCAAACTGCGAATACATGCAGAGAGCCAAAATTTGGCTCCAAAATATAGCTCAAGGGTCGAATTTGTGATGTTTGGGATATTTTGAAAACTGCAGGGGGGATTGGGTCAAATGTGGCCCATCGCTGCTTTCAGTAATTGGATTATTTCGGTATAAAATATCGTAATTTCAACTTGCGAATATATGCAGATGGCCAGAATTAGGCTCCAAAATATGGCTCTAGGGTCGAATTTGGGATGTTTGGGATATTTTGAAAACTGCAGGGAGGGTTTGGGCAAAATGTGATCCATCGCCTCTTTCAGTAATTGGCATATTTTCGGTATTAAATGTCGTAGTTTTAAACTGCGAAAAAAAGAAGAAAGCCGGAATTTGGCTCCAAAATTTGGCTCAACGGTCGAATTTGGGATGTTTGGAATATTTTGAAAACTGCAGGGAGGGTTTGGGCAAAATGTGATCCATCGCCGCTTTCAGTAATTGGCATATTTTCGGTATAAAAATTCGTAATTTCCAACTGGGAATGCGTGCAGAAAGCCAGAATTTGGCTCCAAAATATGGCTCAAGGGTCGAATTTGGGATGTTTAAGATATTTTGCAAACTGTGGGGGGTTTTGGGCAAATTGTGACCCATCGCTGCTTTCAGTTATTGGCATATTTTCAGTATAAAAATTCGTAATTTCAAACTGCGAATACATGAAGAGAGCCAGAATTTGGCTCCAAAATATGGGTCAAGTGTCAAATTTGGGATGTTTGGGATATTTTGGTAACTGCTGGGAGGGTATGGCGAAAATGTGATCCGTCGCCGTTCTCAGTAATTAGCATATTTTCGGTATAAAAATTCGTAATTTCAAACTGCGAATACATGCAGAGAGCCAGAATTTGGCTACAATATATGGCTCAAGGGTCAAATTTGGGATGTTTGGGATATTTTGAAAACTGCAGGAGGGTTGAGCAAAATGTGATCCCTTGCCGCTTTCAGTAATTGGCATATTTTCGGTATAAAAAGTCGAAATTTCAAACTGCGAATAAATGCAGAAAGCCAAAATTTGGCTCCAAAATATTGCTCACGGGTCGAATTTGGGATGTTTGGGATATTTTGAAAACTGCAGGGAGGGTTTAGGCAACATGTGACCCATCGCTTCTTTCAGTAGTTGGCATATTTTCGGTATAAAATGACGTAATTTCAAACAGCGAATACGTGATGAGAGGCCGAATTTGGCTTCAAAATATGGCTCAAGGGTCGAATTTGGGATGTTTGGATATTTTGAAAACTGCAGGGAGGGTTTGGGCAAAATGTGATCCATCGCCGCTTTCAGTAATTGGCATATTTTCGGTATAAAAATTCGTAATTTCAAACGGGGAATGCGTGCAGAAAGCCAGAATTTGGCTCCAAAATATGGCTCAAGGGTCGAATTTGGGATGTTTCAGATATTTTGCAAACTGCAGGGGGGTTTGGGCAAATTGTGACCCATCGCTGCTTTCAGTTATTGGCATATTTTCAGTATAAAAATTCGTAATTTCAAACTTCGAATACATGCAGAGAGCCAGAATTTGGCTGCAAAATATAGCTCAAGGGTCGAATTTGGGATGTTTGGGATATATCAGAGGCTCAAGAGAGTGATGCAGAGGACCAAGAGAGGGAAGCAGAGGCTTACGAAAGTGATGCAGAGGCTGAAGAGAGTGAAACAGAGGCTCTAGAGAGTGATGCAGAGGCTCAAAAGAGGGATGCAAAGGCTCAAGAGAGTGACGCAGAGGCCTCAAGAGAGGGATTCAGAGGCATAAGAGAGTGATGCAGAGGCTGAAAAGAGTTATGCAGAGGCTCAAGAGAGTTATGCAGAGGATCAAGAGAGTGATGCAGAGGCTAAAGAGAGTTATACAGAGGATCAAGAGAGTGATGCAGAGACTAAAGATAGTGATGGAGATTATCAAGAGAGGGATGCAGAGGCTTAGGAGAGGGATGCAGAGGTTCAAGAGTGTGATGCAGAGACTCAGGAGAGTGATGCAGAGGCTCAAGAGAGTGATGCAGAGGCTTAAGAGAGGGATGCAGAGGCTCAAGAGAGGGATGTAGAGGCTCAAGAGAGTGATGCAGAGGCTCAAGAAAGTGATGCAGAGGCTCTAGAGAGGGATGCAGAGGCTGAAGAGAGTGAGGCAGAGGCTCAAGAGAGGGATGCAGAGGCTCAAGAGAGTCATTCAGAGGCTTACAAGAGTGACGCAGAGGCTTAGAAGAGTGATGCAGTGGCTTAAGAGAGGGATGCAGAGGATCAAGAGAGTGATACAGAGGCTCAAGAGAGGGATGCAGGGGCTCAAGACAGGGATGCAGAGGCTCAAGTGAGGGATGCAGAGGCACAAGAGAGGGATGCAGAGGCTCTTCAGAGTGATGCAGAGGCTCAAGAGAAGGATGCAGAGGCTTAAGCGAGTGATGCAAAGGCTCAAGAGAGGGATGCAGAGGCTCATGAGAGGGATGCAGAGGCTTATGAGGGTGATGCAGAGGTTCAAGAGAGAGACGAAGAGGCTCAAGAGAGGGATGCAGAGGCTTATGAAAGTGATGCAGAGGCTCAAAAGAGGGATGCAGAAGCTTAAGAGGGTGATTCAGAGGCTCAAGAGAGTGATGCAGAGGCTCAAGAGAGGGATGCAGGGGCTCAGGAGAGTGATGGAGAGGCTCAAGAGATTGATTCAGAATTTTACGAGAGTGATGCAGAGGCTTAAGAGAGTGATGCAGAGGCTTACGAGAGTGAGGCAGAGGCTTAAAAGGGTGATGCAGAGGCTCAAGAGAGTGATGCAGAGGGTCAAGAAAAAGATGCAGAGGCTCAAAAGAGGGATGCAGAGGCTTAAGAGGGAGATGCAGAGGCTCAAGAGAGTGATGCAGGGGCTCAAGAGAGTGATGCAATGGCTCAAGAGAATGATGTAGAGGCTTAAGAGAGGGAGGTAGAGGCTCAAGAGAATGATACAGAGGCTCAAGAGAATGATGCAGAGGATCAAGATAGGGATGCAGAGGTTTAAGAGAGGGATGCAGAAGCTCAAAAGAGTGATGCAGAGGCCTAATAGAGGGGATGCAGATGCTCAAGAGAGTGATGCAGAGGCTAAAGAGCGGGATGCAGAGGCTCAAAAGAATGTTGCAGAGGCTCAAGAGAGTGCTGCAAAAGGCTCAAGAGAGGGATGCTGAGGATCCAGAGAATGATGCAGAGGCTGAGGAGAGTGCTGCAGAGGTTTTAGAGAGGGATGCAGAGGCTCAAGATAGTGATGCAGAGGCTCAAGAGAGTGATGCAGAGGCTGAAGAGAGTGATGCAGAATCTCTAGAGAGGGATGCAGAGGCTGAAGAGAGTGATGCAGAGGCTCATGAGAGGGATTCAGAGGCTCAAGCGAGTGATTCAGAGGCTTACGAGAGTGACGCAGAGGCTTAAAAGAGTGATGCAGAGGCTTAAGAGAGGGATGCAGAGGCTCAAGAGAGTGATGCAGAGGCTCAAGAGAGGGATGCAGGGGCTCAAGAGAGGCATGCAGAGGCTCATGTGAGGGATGCAGAGGCACATGAGAGGGATGCAGAGGCTCTGGAGAGTGATGCAGAGGGTCAAGAGAGGGATGCAGAGGCATAAGCGAGTGATGCAAAGGCTCAAGAGGGGGATGCAGAGGCTCATGAGAGGGATGCAGGAGGTCACGAGAGAGACGCAGAGGCTCAAGAAAGGGATGCAGAGGCTTAAGAAACTGATGCAGAGGCTCAAAAGAGGGATGCAGAGGCTTAAGAGGGTGATACAGAGGCTCAAGAAAGTGATGCAGAGGCTCAAGAGAGGGATGCAGGGGCTCAAGAGAGTGATGGAGAGGCTGAATGGAGTGATTCAGAGGTTTGCGAGAGTGATGCAGAGGCTTAAGAAAGTGATGCAGAGGCTTACGAGAGTGATGCAGAGGCTTAAGAGAGTGATGCAAAAGCTCAAGAGAGGGATGCAGAGGCTCAAGAGAATGATGTAGAGGCTTAAGCGAGGGATGCAGAGTCTCAAAAGAGTAATGCAGAGCCTCAAGAAAGTGATGCAGAGGCTCAAGAGAGTGATGCAGAGGATTAAGAGCGTGATGCAAACATTCACGAGAGTGATGCAGAGGCTGATGAGAGGGATTCCGAGGATCAAGAGAGTGATGCAGACGATCAAGAGATTGATCCAGAGGCTCAAGAGAGAGATGCAGAGGATCAAGAGAGGGAAGCAGAGCTTTAAGTGAGTGATGCAGAGGCTGAAGAAAGTGATGTAGAGGCTCTAGAGAGCGATGCAGTAGCTTAAGAGAGTGATGCAGAGGCTTAAGAAAGGGATGCAGAGACTCAAGAGAGGGAAGAAGAGGCTCAAGAGAGTGATTCAGAGGCTTACGAGAATGATGCTGAGGATCAAGAGTGTGATGCAGAGGCTCGAGAGAGTAGTGTAGAGGCCTCAAGAGACGGATTCAGAGGCTTAAGAGAGTGATGCAGAGGCTGAAGAGAGTGTTGCAGAGGCTCAAGAGAGAGATTAAGAGGCTGAAGAGAGTCATGCTGAGGCTCAAGAGAGGGATGCAGAGGGTCAAGAGAGTGATTCAGAGGCTTACGAGAGTGATGCACAGGCTTAAGAGAGTGATGCAGAGGCTTACGAGAGTGATGCAGTGGCCTAAGAGAGTGTTCCAGAGGCTTAAGAGAGGGATGCAGAGGCTCAAGAGAGGGATGCAGAGGCTCAAGAGAGGGATGCAGGGGCTCAAGAGAGGGATGCAGAGGCTCAAGTGAGGGATGCAGAGGCACAAGAGAGGGATGCAGAGGCTCTTGAGAGTGACGCAGAGGCTCAAGAGAGGGATGCAGAGGCTTAAGAGAGTGATGCAAAGGCTTAGGAGAGGGATGCAGAGGCTCATGAGAGGGATGCAGAGGCTCAAGAGAGTGATGCAGAGGATGAAGAGAGGGATGCAGAGGCTTAAGAAAGTGATGCAGAGGCTCAAAATAGGGATGCAGAGGCTTAAGAGGGTGATGCAGAGCTCAAGAGAGTGAAGGAGAGGCTAAAGAGAGGGATGCAGGGGCCCAAGAGAGTGATGCAGATGCTCAAGATAGGTATGCAGAGGATGATATGCAGAGGATGGTATGCAGAGTGATGCAGAGCATCCAGAAAGGGATGCAGAGGCTTAAGAGAGTGATGCAGAGGCTGAAGATAGTGTTGCAGAGGCATAAGAGAGGGATGCAGAGGGTCAAGAGAGTGATGCAAAGGCTCAAGAGAGTGATGCAGAGGCATAAGAGAGGGATGCAGAGGCTCAAGAGAGGGATGCAGGGGCTCAAGTGAGGGATGCAAAGGCCCAAGAGAGGGATGCAGTGGCTCTTGAGAGTGATGCAGAGCCTCAAGAAAGGGATGCAGAGGCTTAAGAGAATAATGAAAAAGGCTCAAGAGAGGGATGCAGAGGCTCATGAGATGGATGCAGGAGTTCAAGAGACTGATGCAGAGGCTCAAGAGAGTGATTCAGAGGCTTACGAGAGTGATGCAGAGGCTCATGAAAGAGATGCAGGAGTTCAAGAAAGGGATGCAGAGGCTCAAGAGAGTGATTCAGAGGCTTACGAGAGTGATGCAGAGGCTTAAGAGAGGGATGCAGAGGCTCAAGAGAGTGATGCAAAGGCTCAAGAGAGTGATGCAGAGGCATAAGAGAGGGTTGCAGAGGCTCAAGAGAGGGATGCAGGGGCTCAAGTGAGGGATGCAAAGGCACAAGAGAGGGATGCAGAGGCTCTTGAGAGTGATGCAGAGCCTCAAGAAAGGGATGCAGAGGCTTAAGAGAATAATGAAAAAGGCTCAAGAGAGGGATGCAGAGGCTCATGAGATGGATGCAGGAGTTCAAGAGAGGGATGCAGAGGCTCAAGAGAATGATTCAGAGGCTTACGAGAGTGATGCAGAGGCTCATGAAAGGGATGCAGGAGTTCAAGAAAGAGATGCAGAGGCTCAAGAGAGTGATTCAGAGGCTTACGAGAGTGATGCAGAGGCTTAAGAGAGGGATGCAGAGGCTCAAGAGAGTGATGCAGAGGCTTAAGAGAGGGATGCATAGGCTCAGGAGAGGGATGCAGAGGCTTGAGAGAGGGATGCCGGGGCTCAAGGGAGTGATGCAGAGGCTCTAGAGAGTGATGCAGAGGCTTACGAGAATGATGCAGAGGCTTAAGAGAGGGATGCAGAGGCTCAAGAGAGTGATGCAGAGGCTTAAGAGAGTGATTGAGCCATATTTTGTAGCCAAATTGGGGCTCTCTGCACATATTCGCAGTTTGAAATTACGACTTTTTATAACGAAAATATGTAAATTACGGAGAGCCACGATAGATCACATTTTGCCCAAACCCCCCTGCAAATTTCAAATTATCCCAAACATCCAAAATTTTACCCTTGAGCTATATTTTGGAGCCAAATTCTGGCTCTCTGCACGTATTCCCAGTTTGAAATTACGACTTTTTATACCGAAAATATACCAATTACTGAGAGCAACGATGGATCACATTTTGCTCAAACCCACCCTTCAGTTTTCAAAATATCCCAAACATCCGAAATTCGACCGTTGAGCCAAATTTTGGAGCCAAATTCCGGCTTTCTGCTTTTTTTCGCAGTTTGAAACTACGACATTTAATACCGAAAATATGCCAATTACTGAAAGAGGCGATGGATCACATTTTGCCCAAACCCTCCCTGCAGTTTTCAAAATATCCCAAACATCCCAAATTCGACCCTAGAGCCATATTTTAGAGCCTAATTCTGGCCATCTGCATATATTCGCAAGTTGAAATTACGATATTTTATACCGAAAATATGCCAATTACTGAAAGCAGCGATGGGCCACATTTGACCCAATCCCCCCTGCAGTTTTCAAAATATCCCAAACATCCCAAATTCGACCCTTGAGCTATATTTTGGAGCCAAATTTGGGCTCTCTGCATGTATTCGCAGTTTGAAATTACGACATTTTTTATATCGAAAATATGCCAATTACTGAAAGCAGCGATTGGTCACATTTTGTCCAAACCCTCCCTGCAGTTTACAAATTATCCCAAACATCCCAAATTCGACCCTTGAGCCATATTTTGGAGCAAAGTTCTGGCTCTCTGTACATATTCGCAGGTTGAAATTACGATATTTTATATCGAAAATATGCCAATTACTGAAACCAGCGATGGGTCACATTTTGCCCCCCCCCCTGCAGTTTTCAAAATATCCCAAACATCTCAAATTCGACGCTTGAGCCATATTTTGGAACCAAAATCGGGCTCTCTGCACGTATTCGCAGTGTGAAATTACGAATTTTTATTCCGAAAATATGTCAATTACTGAGAGAGTCGATGGGTCACATATTGCCCAAACCCCCCTGCAGTTTTCAAAATATCCCAAACATCCCAAATTCGACCCTTGAGCTATATTTTGCAGCCAAATTCTGGCTCTCTGCATGTATTCGCAGTTTGAAATTACGAATTTTTATACTGAAAATATGCCAATAACTGAAAGCAGCGATGGGGTCACAATTTGCCCAAACCCCCCTGCAGTTTGAGAAATATCTGAAACATCCCAAATTCGACCCTTGAGCCATATTTTGGAGCCAAATTCTGGCTTTCTGCACGCATTCCCAGTTTGAAATTACGAATTTTTATACCGAAAATATGCCAATTACTGAAAGCGGCGATGGATCACATTTTGCCCAAACCCTCCCTGCAGTTTTTAAAATATCTAAACATCCCAAATTCGACACTTGAGCCATATTTTGAAGCCAAATTCGGGCTCTCATCACGTATTTGCAGTTTGAAATTACGTCATTTTATACCGAAAATATGCCAATTACTGAGAGAAGCGATGGGTCACATGTTGACTAAACCCTCCCTGCAGTTTTCAAAATATCCCAAACATCCCAAATTCGACCCGTGAGCAATATTTTGAAGCCAAATTTTGGCTTTCTGCATTTATTCGCAGTTTGAAATTTCGACTTTTAATACCAAAAATATGCCAATTACTGAAAGTTTGTATTATCAGTTTGAAATTACGACTTTTTATATCGAACTTTTTATATTTTTTTTACTCAGTATTTTAACGAGAAACAAATAGTTGATTGAAAATGAAGTATTTAAGGTTATTATCTAATCAATTATGTGTTCGCATCATTTTTATCGTATATATAATGAATTAATACCAATAAACTGAAAATTCACAAAAACGTGGAAAAACTGCAAAATATTGCCTAATTCGATGATATTTTGTTTAAATCACATAAAGGAAAAAGGGACGATAAACGTCAAAATATTGCTAAATTCGATGATTTTTCGTACGAAACAAAATCCAAGAAAACTTGCTTAAAATGCAATATTATGCGAAATTATGAGATTTGAAGGCCAAATCACATATCGTGATAATACATGAAATAGTATCGAAATATTGGTATAAAATGAATATATTTACATAAAATCAAACTATATGAAGAACGTGAAAAAGTCACTATTTTTCCATATTCGAGGATTTTAACTTCAAATCATAGAGCGAGGTTTCGTATTATTTAGATCCAAGAAAAAACATGATCCCTCTCTTGAGCCTCTGCATCACTCTCAAAAGCCTCTGCATCACTGTCCTGAGCCTCTGCATAACTCTCTTACGTCTCTACATCACTCTCGTGAGCCTCTGCATCCCTCTCTTGAGCCTCTGCAACACTCTCTTCAGCCTCTGCATCACTCTCTTGATCCTCTGCATCACTATCTTGAGCCTTTGCATCACTCTCTTGAGCCTCTGCATCTCTCTCTTGAGCTTCTGCATCTCTCTTGAACCTCTGCATCCCTCTCTTCAGTCTCTGCATCTCTCTCTCTTAAGCCTCTGCATCCCTCTCTTCATCCTCTGCATCACTCTCTTGAGCCTTTGTATCCCTCTCTTAAGCCTCTACATCATTCTCTTGAGTCTCTGCATCACTCTCTCGAGCCTCTGCATCACTCTCTTCAGCCTCTGCATCCCTCTCTTGAGGCTCTGCATCATTCTCCTAAGCCTCTGCATCATTCTCTTGAGCCTCTGCATCACTCTCTTGAGCCTTTGCATCCCTCTCTTAAGCCTCTGCATCACTCTCTTAAGCCTATGCATCACTCTCTTGAGCCTCTGCATCACTCTCTTGAGCTTCTGCATCCCTCTCTTGAGCCTCTGCATCACTCAATTAAGCCTCTACATCATTCTCTTGAGCCCCTGCATCATTCTCTTCAGCCTCTGCATCCCTCTCTTGAGGCTCTGCATCATTCTCTTGAGCCTCTGCATCACTCTCTTGAGCCTTTGCATCCATCTCTTAAGCCTCTGCATCACTCTCTTAAGCCTATGCATCACTCTTTTGAGCCCCTGCATTTCATTTTCAGCCCCTGCCTCTTGATCCCTGCATCACTCTCTTGATCCTCTGCATCACTCTCTTGAGCCTCTGCATCTCTCTTTTGAGACTCTGCAACACTCTTCAGCCTCTGCATCACTCTTTTAAGCCTCTGCGTCTCTCTCTTGAGCCTCTGCATCACCCTCGTAAGCCTCTGCATCCCTCTCATGAGCCTCTGCATCCCTCTCTTGAGCCTTTGCATCACTTGCTTAAGCCTCTGCATCCCTCTTTTGAGCCTCTGCATCACTCTCAAGAGCCTCTGCATCCCTCTCTTAATGCAGAGGCCTCATGAGAGGGATTCAGAGGCTTAAGAGAGTGATGCAGAGGCTGAAGAGAGTGTTGCAGAGGCTCAATAGAGGGATGCAGAGGCTCAAGAGGGTGATTCAGAGGCTTACGAGAGGAATGCAAAGGCTTAAGAGAGTGATGCAGAGGCTTAAGAGAGTGAGCCAGAGGCTCAATAGAGGGATGCAGGGGCTTACGAGAGGGATGCAAAGCTCAAGAGAGGGATGCAGAGACTTAAGAGAGTAATGCAAAGGCTCAAGAGAGGGATGCAGAGGCTCATGAGAGGGATGAAGGAGTTTAAGATAGGGATGCAGAGGCTCAAGAGAGTAGTTCAGAGGCTTACGAGAGTGATGCAGTGGCTTAAGAGAGTGATGCAGAGGCCTAAGAGAGGGATGCAGAGGCTCAAGAGAGGGATGCAGAGGCTTAAGAGAGGGATGTAGGGGCTCAAGAGAGTGATGCAGAGGCTCAAGAGAGTGGTGCAGAGGCTCTAGAGAGGGATGCAGAGGCAAAAGAGAGGTATGCAGAGGCTCTTGAGAGTGACGCAGAAGCTCAAGAGAGGGATGCAGAGGCTTAAGAGAGTGATGCAAAGGCTAAGGAGAGTGATGCAGAGGCTCACGAGAGGGATGGAGCTAAATTTGGGCTCTCTGCATGTATTCGCAGTTTGAAATTACGACATTATTTATATCGAAAATATGCCAATTACTGAAAGCAGCGATTGGTCACATTTTGTCCAAACCCTCCCTGCAGTTTGCAAATTATCCCAAACATCCCAAATTCGACCCTTGAGCCATATTTTGGAGCAAAGTTCTGGCTCTCTGTACATATTCGCAGGTTGAAATTACGATATTTTATATCGAAAATATGTCAATTACTGAAACCAGCGATGGGTCACATTTTGCCCCCCCCCCTGCAGTTTTCAAAATATCCCAAACATCTCAAATTCGACGCTTGAGCCATATTTTGGAACCAAAATCGGGCTCTCTGCACGTATTCGCAGTGTGAAATTTCGAATTTTTATTCCGAAAATATGTCAATTACTGAGAGCAGCGATGGGGTCACAATTTGCCCAAACCCCCCTGCAGTTTGCAAAATATCTGAAACATCCCAAATTCGACCCTTGAGCCATATTTTGGAGCCAAATTCTGGCTTTCTGCACGCATTCCCAGTTTGAAATTACGAATTTTTATACCGAAAATATGCCAATTACTGAAAGCGGCGATGGATCACATTTTGCCCAAACCCTCCCTGCAGTTTTTAAAATATCCAAACATCCCAAATTCGACACTTGAGCCATATTTTGAAGCCAAATTCGGGCTCTCATCACGTATTTGCAGTTTGAAATTACGTCATTTTATACCGAAAATATGCCAATTACTGAGAGAAGCGATGGGTCACATGTTGACTAAACCCTCCCTGCAGTTTTCAAAATATCCCAAACATCCCAAATTCGACCCGTGAGCAATATTTTGGAGCCAAATTTTGGCTTTCTGTATTTATTCGCAGTTTGAAATTTCGACTTTTAATACCGAAAATATGCCAATTACTGAAAGTTTGTATTATCAGTTTGAAATTACGACTATTTATATCGAAAATATATCAATTACTGAGAGAAGCGATGGGTCACATGTTGACTAAACCCTCCCTGCAGTTTTCAAAATATCACAAATTTGACACTTGAACCATATTTTGGAGCCAAATTTTGGCTTTCTGCATGTATTCGTAGCTTGAAATTACGAACTTTTATACCGATAATATGCCAATTACTGAGAGCGGCTAAGGATCACATTTTCCCCAAACCCTCCATGCAGTTCTCAAAATATCCCAAACATCCCAAATTTGACCATTGAGCTATATTTTGGAGCCAAATTCTGGCTCTCTGCACGTATTCCCAGTTTGAAATTACGAATTTTTATACCGAAAATATGCCAATTACTGAAAGCAGCGATGGGCCACATTTGACCCAATCCCCCCTGCAGTTTTCAAAATATCCCAAACATCACAAATTCGACCCTTGAGCTATACTTTGGAGCCAAATTTTGGCTCTCTGCATGTATTCGCAATTTGAAATTACGACTTTTTATATCGAAAATATGCCAATCGAAAGCAGCGATTGGTCACATTTTGCCCAAACCTTCCATGCAGTTTGCAAATTATCCCAAACATCCCAAATTCGACCCTTGATCCATATTTTGGAGCAAAATTCTGGCTCTCTGTACATATTCGCAGGTTGAAATTACGATATTTTATATCGAAAATATGCCAATTACTGAAACCAGCGATGGGTCACATTTTGCCCCCCCCCCTGCAGTTTTCAAAGTATCCCAAACATCTCAAATTCGACGCTTGAGCCATATTTTGGAACCAAAATCGGGCTCTCTGCAAGTATTCGCAGTGTGAAATTACGAATTTTTATTCCGAAAATATGTAAATTACTGAGAGAGTCGATAGGTCACATATTGCCCAAACCCCCCCTGCAGTTTTCAAAATATCCCAAACATCCCAAATTCGACCCTTGAGCTATATTTTGCAGCCAAATTCTGGCTCTCTGCATGTATTCGAAGTTTGAAATTACGAATTTTTATACTGAAAATATGCCAATAACTGAAAGCAGCGATGGGTCACAATTTGCCCAAACCCCCCTGCAGTTTGCAAAATATCTGAAACATCCCAAATTCGACCCTTGAGCCATATTTTGGAGCCAAATTCTGGCTTTCTGCACGCATTCCCAGTTTGAAATTACGAATTTTTATACCGAAAATATGCCAATTACTGAAAGCGGCGATGGATCACATTTTGCCCAAACCCTCCCTGCAGTTTTCAAAATATCCAAACATCCCAAATTCGACCCTTGAGCCATATTTTGAAGCCAAATTCTGCCTCTCATCACGTATTCGCTGTTTGAAATTACGTCATTTCATACCGAAAATATGCCAACTACTGAAAGAAGCGATGGGTCACATGTTGCCTAAATCCTCCCTGCAGTTTTCAAAATATCCCAAACATCCCAAATTCGACCCGTGAGCAATATTTTGGAGCCAAATTTTGGCTTTCTGCATTTATTCGCAGTTTGAAATTTCGACTTTTTATATCGAAAATATGCCAATTACTGAAAGCGGCAAGGGATCACATTTTGCTCAAACCTCCTGCAGTTTTCAAAATATCCCAAACATCCCAAATTTGACCCTTGAGCCATATTTTGTAGCCAAATTGGGGCTCTCTGCACATATTCGCAGTTTGAAATTACGACTTTTTATACCGAAAATATGTAAATTACGGAGAGCCGCGATGGATCACATTTTGCCCAAACCCCCCTGCAAATTTCAAATTATCCCAAACATCCAAAATTTTACCCGTGAGCTATATTTTGGAGCCAAATTCTGGCTCTCTGCATGTATTCGCAGTTTGAAATTACGAATTTTTATACCGAAAATATGCTAATTACTGAGAACGGCGACGGATCACATTTTCGCCAAACCCTCCCAGCAGTTTCCAAAATATCCCAAACATTCCAAATTTGACACTTGACCCATATTTTGGAGCCAAATTTTGGCTTTCTGAACGTATTCGTAGTTTGAAATTACGATTTTTTATACCGATAATATGCCAATTACTGAGAGCGGCTAAGGATCACATTTTCCCCAAACCCTAAATGAAGTTTTCAAAATATCCCAAACATCCAAAATTCGACCATTGAGCTATATTTTGGAGCCAAATTCTGGCTCTCTGCACGTATTCGCAGTTTGAAATTATGACTTTTTGTACCGAAAATATGCCAATTACTGAGAGCGGCGATGGATCACATTTTGCTCAAACCCTCCTTTCAGTTTTCAAAATATCCCAAACATCCCAAATTCGACCGTTGAGCCAAATTTTGGAGCCAAATTCCGGCTTTCTTCTTCTTTTTTCGCAGTTTAAAACTACGACATTTAATACCGAAAATATGCCAATTACTGAAAGAGGCGATGGATCACATTTTGCCCAAACCCTCCCTGCAGTTTTCAAAATATCCCAAACATCCCAAATTCGACCCTAGAGCCATATTTTGGAGCCTAATTCTGGCCATCTGCATATATTCGCAAGTTGAAATTACGATATTTTATACCGAAAATATGCCAATTACTGAAAGCAGCGATGGGCCACATTTGACCCAATCCCCCCTGCAGTTTTCAAAATATCCCAAACGTCACAAATTCGACCCTTGAGCTATATTTTGGAGCCAAATTTTGGCTCTCTGCATGTATTCGCAGTTTGAAATTACGACTTTTTATATCGAAAATATGCCAATTACTGAAAGCACCGATGGGTCACATTTTGTCCAAACCCTCCCTGCAGTTTGCAAATTATCCCAAACATCCCAAATTCGACCCTTGAGCCATATTTTGGAGCAAAATTCTGGCTCTCTGTACATATTCGCAGGTTGAAATTACGATATTTTATATCGAAAATATGCCAATTACTGAAACCAGCGATGGGTCACATTTTGCCCCCCCCCCCCTGCAGTTTTCAAAATATCCCAAACATCTCAAATTCGACGCATGAGCCATATTTTTGAACCAAAATCGGGCTTTCTGCACGTATTCGCAGTGTGAAATTACGAATTTTTATTCCGAAAATATGTCAATTACTGAGAGAGTCGATGGGTCACATATTGCCCAAACCCCCCTGCAGTTTTCAAAATATCCCAAACATCCCAAATTCGACCCTTGAGCTATATTTTGCAGCCAAATTCTGGCTCTCTGCATGTATTCGCAGTTTGAAATTACGAATTTTTATACTGAAAATATGCTATTAACTGAAAGCAGCGATGGGTCACAATTTGCCCAAACCCCCCTGCAGTTTCCAAAATATCTGAAACATCCCAAATTCGACCCTTGAGC
Source organism: Procambarus clarkii (assembly GCF_040958095.1). NCBI lineage: Eukaryota > Metazoa > Arthropoda > Malacostraca > Decapoda > Cambaridae > Procambarus > Procambarus clarkii. The sequence continues at coordinate 2,569,514 of NW_027189147.1, read as the reverse complement.
CTTATTTTGGAGCCAAATTCTGGCTTTCTGCACGCATTTCCAGTTTGAAATTACGAATTTTTATACCGAAAATATGCCAATTACTGAAAGCGGCGATGGGTCACATGTTGCCTAAACCCTCCCTGCAGTTTTCAAAATATCCCAAACATCCCAAATTCGACCCGTGAGCAATATTTTGGAGCCAAATTTTGGCTTTCTGCATTTATTCACAGTTTGAAATTTCGATTTTTATACCGAAAATATGCCAATTACTGAAAGCGGCAATGGATCACATTTTGCTCAAACCTCCTGGAGTTTTCAAAATATCCCAAACATCCCAAATTTGACCCTTGAGCCATATTTTGTAGCCAAATTCTGGCTCTCTGCACATATTCGCAGTTTGAAATTACGACTTTTTATACCGAAAATATGTAAATTACGGAGAGCCGCGATGGATCATATTTTGCCCAAACCCCCCTGCAAATTTCAAATTATCCCAAACATCTAAAATTTTACCCTTGAGCTATATTTTGGAGCCAAATTCTGGCTCTCTGCATGTATTCGCAGTTTGAAGTTACGAATATTTATTCCGAAAATATGCTAATTACTGAGAGCTGCGATGGATCACATTTTCGCCATACCCTCCCTGCAGTTTCCAAAATATCCCAAACATCCCAAATTAGACGCTTGAGCCATATTTTGGAGCCAAATTCTGGCTCTCTGCATATATTCGCAGTTTGAAATTACGACTTTTTATACCGAAAATATGCTAATTACTGAGAGCGGCGATGGATCATATTTTCGCCATACCCTCCCTGCAGTTTCCAAAATATCCCAAACATCCCAAATTTGACACTTTACCCATATTTTGGAGCCAAATTATGGCTCTCTTCATGTATTCGCAGTTTGAAATTACGAATTTTTATACTGAAAATATGCCAATAACTGAAAGCAGCGATGGGTCACAATTTGCGCAAAACCCCCCACAGTTTGCAAAACATCTGAAACATCCCAAATTCGACCCTTGAGCCATATTTCGGAGCCAAATTCTGGCTTTCTGCACGCATTCCCAGTTTGAAATTACGAATTTTTATACCGAAAATATGCCAATTACTGAAAGCGGCGATGGATCACATTTTGCCCAAACCCTCCCTGCAGTTTTCAAAATATCCAAACATCCCAAATTCGACCCTTGAGCCATATTTTGAAGTCAAATTCGGCCTCTCATCACGTATTCCCAGTTTGAAATTACGTCATTTTATACCGAAAATATGCCAATACTGAGAGAAGCGATGGGTCACATGTTGCCTAAACCCTCCCTGCAGTTTTCAAAATATCCCAAACATCCCAAATTCGACCCGTGAGCAATATTTTGGAGCCAAATTTTTGGCTTTCTTCAATTATTCGCAGTTTGAAATTTCGACTTTTTATACCGAAAATATGCCAATTACTGAAAGCGGCAAGGGATCACATTTTGCTCAAACCTCCTGCAGTAATTTGGCTCCAAAATATTGCTCAAGCTTCGAATTTGGGAAGTTTGGGATATTTTGAAAACTGCAGGGGGATTTGAGCACAATGTGACCCAGACCCGCTCACAGTAATTGCCATATTTTCGGAATAAAAAGTCGTAATTTCAAACTGGGAACACGTGCAGAGAGCCAGAGTTTAGCTCCAAAATATGGCTCACGCGCCGATCTTGGAATGTTTGGGATATTTTCAAAACTGCAGAGGGGTTTGGCCAAATGTGACCCTTCGCTGCTCACAGTAATTGGCGTATTTTCGGTATAAAAATCGTAACTTCAAACTGCGAACACGTGCCGAGAGCTAGAATTTGGCTCCAAAGTATGGCTCAAGCGTCGAATTTGGGATGTTTGAGATATTATGAACACTGCAAAGAGGGTTTGGGCAAAATGTGACCCATCTCCGCTCTCAGTAATTGGCATATTTTCGGTATAAAAAGTCGAAATTTCAAACTGCAAATACGTGCAGAGAGCCAGAATTTGGCTCTAAAATATGGCTCAAGGGTCGAATTTGGGATGTTTGGAATATTTTGAAAACTACAGGGGAGGTTTGGGCAAAATGTGACCCATCGCCGATCTCAGTAATTGGCATATTTTCGGTATAAAAAGTAGTAATTTCAAACTGCGAACACGTGCCGAGAGCCAGAATTTGGCTGCAAAATATGGCTCAAGCTTCGAATTTGGGAAGTTTGGGATATTTTGAAAACTGCAGGGGGATTTAAGCAAAATGTGACCCAGCGCGGCTCTCAGTAATTGGCATATTTTCGGAATAAAACGTCGTAATTTCAAACTGGGAACACGTGCAGAGAGCCAGAATTTAGCTCCAAAATATGGCTCACGCGCCGAACTTGGAATGTTTGGGATATTTTCAAAACTGCAGAGGGGTTTGGCCAAATGTGACGCTTCGCTGCTCACAGTAATTGGCGTATTTTCGGTATAAAAATCGTAACTTCAAACTGCGAACTCGTGCTGAGAGCTAGAATTAGGCTCGAAAATATGGCTCAAGCGTCGAATTCGGGATGTTTGGGATATTTTGAAAACTGAAGATGGGGGGGGGGGGATTAACCCAATATGTGACCCATCGCCGCTCTCAGTAATTTGCATATTTTCGGTATAAGAAGTCATAATTTCAAATTGCGAATACGTGCAGAGAGCCAGAATTGGAATTTTTCCACTATTGCCAAAAGCCAAATTCCGGCTTTTGGCAAAAGGCTTAATTATCATTTGTATTGGAAACAACATCTTTATATGTGTTTTCTAGGATCTAAATAATATGGAACCTCGCTTTATGATTTGAAGTTAAAATCATGAAATTTGGTAATATAGCGATTTTTTTCACGTTTTTCATATAGTGTGATTGTACGTAAATATATTCATTTTTACCAATATTTCGATAATACTTCATGTTTTCTCACGATATGTTATTTGGCTTAAAATCTGAGATTTTCGCATAATATTGCATTTTTAAGGAAGTTTTCTAACGTTTTGTTTTGTACTAAAAATCATTGAATTTAGGTATATTTTGAATTTCATCATCCCCTTTTCCTTTATGTGATTTAAACAAAATATCATCGAATTAGGCAATATTTTGCCGTTTTTCCATGTTTTTGTGAATTTTCAGTTTAGTGTTCTGCATTTTCAGTTTATTGCTCTGCATCCCTCAAGAGAGGGATGTAGAGGCTCAAGTGAGGGATGCAGAGGCACAAGCGAGGGATGCAGAGGCTCTTGAGAGTGATGCAGTGTGCTCAAGAGAGGGATGCAGTGGCTTAAGAGAGTGATGCAAAGGCTTAAGAGAGGGATGCAGAGGCTCAAGAGAGGGATGTAGAGGCCCAAGAGAAGGATGCAGAGGCTCAAGAGAGGGATGCAGAGGCTCAAGTGAGGGATGCTGAGGCACAAGCGAGGGATGCAGAGGCTCTTGAGAGTGATGCAGAGGCTCAAGAGAGGGATGCAGAGGCTTAAGAGAGTGATTCAAAGGCTCAAGAGAGGGATGCAGAGGCTCATGAGAGGGATGCAGGAGTTCAAGAGAGGGATGCAGAGGCTCAAGAGAGTGATTCAGAGGATTACGAGAGTGATGCAGAGGCTTAAGAGAGTGATGCAAAGGCTCAAGAAAGTGATGAAGAGGCTGAAGAGAGTGTTGCAGAGGTTTAAGAGAGGGATGCAGAGGCTCATGAGAGGGATGCAGAGGCTTAAGAGAGTGATGCAGAGGCTGAAGAGTGTTGATGCAGAGGCTGAAGGGAGTGATGCAGAGGCTGAAGAGAGTGTTGCAGAGGCTTAAGAGAAGGATGCAGAGGCTCAAGAGAGGGATGCAGAGGCTCAAGAGAGGGATGCAGGGGCTCAAGAGAAGGATGCAGAGGCTCAAGTGAGGGATGCCGAGGCACAAGAGGGGGATGCAGAGGCTCTTGAGAGTGATGCAGAGGCATAAGAGAAGGATGCAGGGGCTCAAGAGAGGGATGCAGAGGACCAAGAGAGTGATGCAGAGGCTTAAGAGAGTGATGCAAAGGCTCAAGCGTTTGGTGCAGAGGCTCATGAGAGTGATGCAGAGGCTCAAGAGAGGGATGTAGAGGCTTAAGCGAGTGATGCAAAGGCTCAAGAGAAGGATGCAAAGCCTCATGAGAGGGATGGAGGAGTTGAAGAGAGAGATGCAGAGGCTCCAGAAACGGATGCAGAGGCTTAAGAAAGTGATGCAGAGGCTCAAAAGAGGGATGCAGAGGCTTAAGAGGGTGATGCCGAGGCTCATGAGAGAGATGCAGAGGCTCAATAGACGGATGCAGGGGCTAAAGAGAGTGATAGAGAGGCTCATGAGAGTGATTTAGAGGTTTACGAGAGTGATGCAGAGGCTTAAGAGAGTGGTGCAGAGGCTCAAGAGAGGGATGCAGAGGCTAAAGAGAGGGATGAACAGGCTCAAGAGAGGGATGCAGAGGCTCAAGAGAGGGATGCAGAGGCTCAAGAGAGGGATGCAGAGGCTTAAGAGAGTGATGCAGAGGCTCAAGAGAGTGATGCAAAGGCTCAAGAGAGTGATGCAGAGGCTGAAGAGAGTGTGATGCACCCTTAAGCCTTACCATCTCTCTCTTCAGCCTCTGCATCACTCTCTTGATCCTCTGCATCCTTCTCTTAAGCCTCTGCATCCCTCTCTTGAGCCTTTGCATCACTCTCTTGAGCCTCTGCATCCCTCTCTTAAGCCTCTGCAACACTCTCTTCAGCCTATGCATCACTCTCTTAAGCCTCTGCATCCCTCTCTTGAGCCTTTGCATCCCTCTCTTATGCCTCTGCATTACTCTCTTCAGCCTCTGCATCACTCTCTTGAGCCTTTGCATCACTCTCCTGAGCCTCTGCATCCCTCTCTTAAGCCTCTGCATCCCTTTTTTGAGCCTCTGCATCACTTTCTTAAGCCTCTGCATCCCTTTCGTGAGCTTCTGCATCATTCTCTTGAACTCCTACATCCCTCTAATGAGCCTTTGCATCCCTCTCCTGAGCCTTTGCATCACTCTCTTAAGCTTCTACATCCCTATCGTAAGCCTCTGCATCCCTTTTTGAGCCTCTGCTTCACTTTCTTAAGCCTCTTCATCCCTTTTTTGAGCCTCTGCATCACTTTCTTAAGCCTCTGCATCCCTTTCTTGAGCCTCTGCATCATTCTCTTGAACTCTTGCATCCCTCTCATGAGCCTCTGCATCCCTCTCCTTAGCCTTTGCATCACTCTCGTAAGCCTCTGCATCCCTCTCATGAGCCTCTGCGTCACTCTCAAGAGCCTCTGCATCCCTCTCTTGTGCCTCTGCATCCCTCACTTGAGCCTCCGCATCCCTCTCTTGAGCCCCTGCATCCCTATCTTGAGCCTCTGCATCCCTCTCTTGAGCCCCTGCATCCCTATCTTGAGCCTCTGCATCCCTCTCTTGAGTCCCTGCATCCCTCTCCTAAGCCTCTGCATCACTCTCTTAAGCCTCTGCATCACTCTCGTAAGCCTCTGAATCACTCTCTTGAGCCTCTGCATCCCTCTCTTGAGCCTCTGCATCACTCTCTTAAGCCTCTGCATCCCTCTCTTAAGCCTCTGCAACATTCTCTTCAGCCTCTGCATTCCTCTCTTAAGCCTCTGCATCACTCTCTTGATCCTCTGCATCATTTTCTTGAGCCCCTGCATCATTCTCTTGAGCCTCTGCATCCCTCTCTTAAGCCTCTACATCATTCTCTTGGGCCTCTGCATCACTCTCTTCAACCTGTGCATCACTCTCTTAAGCCTCTGCATCTCTCTCTTAAGCCTCTCTCTCAATTATGTGTTTGCATCATTTTTACGAATATATAGTGAATTAATACCCATAAACTGAAAATTCACAAAAACGTGGAAAAACGGCAAAATATTGCCTAATTCGATGATATTTTGTTTAAATCACATTGAGAAAAAGGGGATGATAATCGTCAAAATATTGCTAAATTCGATGATTTTTCGTACGAAACAAAATGCAAGAAAGCTTGCTTAAAATGCTATATTATGCGACATTCTGAGATTTAAACGCCAAATCATATCTCGTGATACTACATGAAATAGTATCGAAATATTGGTAAAAATTAATATATTTACGTAATATCAAACTACATGGAAAACGTGAAAAAAGTCACTATTTTACCATATATGAGGATTTTAACTTCAAATCATAGAGCGAGGTTTCGTATTATTTAGATCCAAGAAAAAGACATATGACAATGTTGTTTCCAATACAAATGATGAAAATCAATGTGTTTTCATTAGAATTAACTAAAATATTCCTGATTTTCCGTTTATATTACCGATGGAAGATGTACACGAAAACCGCTCTATTCCAGCTGAAACGTCGATATATGCAATAAAAACAGAACTTCTCCCCTTTTCAATATCTTACTCAGTATTTTAACGAGAAACAAATAGATGATTGAAATTGAAGTAATTAAGGTTAATTTCTAATCAATTATGTGTTTGTATCATTTATATTGAATAATTAATTAATTAATAACAATAAACTGAAAATTCACAAAAACGTGGAAAAACGGCAAAATATTGCCTAATTCGATGATATTTTGTTTAAATCACATAAAGGAAAAGGGGATGATAAACGTCAAAATATTGCTAAATTCGATGATTTTTCATACGAAACAAAATGCTAGAAAACTTGCTTAAAATGCAATATTATGAGATTGAAAATGAAGTATTTAAGGTTAATTTCTTATCAATTATGTGTTTGCATCATTTTTATCGTATATTTAATGAATTAATAACAATAAACTGAAAATTCACAAAAACGTAGAAAAACGGCAAAATATTGTCTAATTCGATGATTTTTTGTTTAAATCACATAAACGTCAAAATATTGCTAAATTCGATGATTTTTCGTACGAAATAAAATGCTAGAAAACTTGTTTAAAATGCAATATTATGCGAAATTCTGAGATTTGACGGCTAAATCCCATATCGTGAGAAAACATGAAGTAGTATCGAAATATTGGTAAAAACGAATATATTTACGTAAAATCACACTACATGGAAAACGTGAAAAAGTCACTATTTTACCATACATGAGAATTTTAACTTCAAATCATAGAGCGAGGTTTGCATTATTTAGATCCAAGAAAAGACATATGACAATGTTGTTTCCAATACAAATGATGAAAATCAATGTGTTTTTCATTAGAATTAACTAAAATGTTCCTGACTTTCCGTTTATATTACCGATGGAAGATGTACACGTAAAACCGCTCTAATCCGGCTGAAACGTCGATATATGCAATAAAAAACAGAACTTCTCCCCTTTTCAATATCTTACTCAGTATTTTAACGAGAAACAAATAGTTAATTGAAAATGAAGTATTTAAGGTTATTATCTAATCAATTATGTGTTTGCATCATTTTTATCGTATATATAGTGAATTAATACCCATAAACTGAAAATTCACAAAAACGTGGAAAAACGGCAAAATATTGCCTAATTCGAAGATATTTTGCTTAAATCACTATATCACTAAATCACTATATTAAATCACTAGCCATATCAAAATATGGCTCAAGGGTCGAATTTGGGATGTTTAGATATTTTGAAAACTGCAGGGAGGGTTTGGGCAAAATGTGACCCATCTCTTCTCTCAGTAATTGACATATTTTCGGTATAAAAATTCGTAATTTCAAACTGGAAATGCGTGAAGAAAGCCAGAATTTGGCTCCAAAATATGGCTCAAGGGTCGAATTTGGGATGTTTCAGATATTTTGCAAACTGCAGGGGGGTTTGGGCAAATTGTGACCCATCGCTGCTTTCAGTTATTGGCATATTTTCAGTATAAAAATTCGTAATTTCAAACTGCGATTACATGCAGAGAGCCAGAATTTGGCTGCAAAATATAGCTCAAGGGTCGAATTTGGGATGTTTGGGATATTTTGAAAACTGCAGGGGGGTTTGGGCAATATGTGACCCATCGACTCTCAGTAATTGACACATTTTCGGAATAAAAATTCGTAATTTCACACTGCGAATACGTGCAGAGAGCCCGATTTTGGTTCCAAATATGGCTCAAGCGTCGAATTTTAGATGTTTTTGATATTTTGAAAACTGCAGGGGGGGGGGGGGGCAAAATGTGACCCATCGCTGGTTTCAGTAATTGGCATATTTTCGATATAAAATATCGTAACTTCAAACCTTCGAATATGTACAGAGAGCCAGAATTTTGCTCCAAAATATGGCACAAGGGTCGAATTTGGGATGTTTGGGATAATTTGCAAACTGCAGGGAGGGTTTGGACAAAATGTGACCCATCTCTGCTTTCAGTAATTGGCATATTTTTTGATATAAAAAGTCGTAATTTCAAACTGATACAACATGCAGAGAGCCAAAATTTAGCTCCAAAATATAGCTTAAGGGTTCGAATTTGTGATGTTTAGGATATTTGAAAACTGCAGAGGGGGGATTGGGACAAATGTGACCCATCGCTGCTTTCAGTAATTGGCATATTTTCGGTACAAAATATCGTATTTCAACTTGCGAATATATGCAGATGGCCAGAATTAGGCTCCAAAATATGGCTCTAGGGTCGAATTTGGGATGTTTGGGATATTTTGAAAACTGCAGGGAGGGTTTGGGCAAAATGTGATCCATCGCCTCTTTCAGTAATTGGCATATTTTCGGTATTAAATGTCGTAGTTTCAAACTGCGAAAAAAAGCAAAAAGCCGGAATTTGGCTTTTGGCAAAATTGGAAAAATTCCAATTCTGGCTCTCTGCACGTATTCGCAATTTGAAATTATGACTTCTTATACCGAAAATATGCAAATTACTGAGAGCGGCGATGGGTCACATATTGGGTTAATCCCCCCCCCCCATCTTCAGTTTTCAAAATATTCCAAACATCCCGAATTCGACGTTTGAGCCATATTTTCGAGCCTAATTCTAGCTCTCGGCACGTGTTCGCAGTTTGAAGTTACGATTTTTATACCGAAAATACGCCAATTACTGTGAGCAGCGAAGGGTCACATTTGGCCAAACCCCTCTGCAGTTTTGAAAATATCCCAAACATTCCAAGTTCGGCGCGTGAGCCATATTTTGGAGCTAAATTCTGGCTCTCTGCACGTGTTCCCAGTTTGAAATTACGACGTTTTATTCCGAAAATATGCCAATTACTGAGAGCGGCGCTGGGTCACATTTTGCTTAAATCCCCCTGCAGTTTTCAAAATATCCCAAACTTCCCAAATTCGAAGCTGAGCCATATTTTGCAGCCAAATTCTGGCTCTCGGCACGTGTTCGCAGTTTGAAATTACTACTTTTTATACCGAAAATATGTCAATTACTGAGAGCGGCGATGGGTCACATTTTGCCCAAACCCCCTGTAGTTTTCAAAATATTCCAAACATCCCAAATTCGACCTTGAGCCATATTTTAGAGCCAAATTCTGGCTCTCTGTACGTATTTGCAGTTTGAAATTTCGACTTTTTATACCGAAAATATCAATTACTGAGAGCGGAGATGGGTCACATTTTGCCCAAACCCTCTTTGCAGTGTTCATAATATCTCAAACATCCCAAATTCGACGCTTGAGCCATATTTTGGAGCCAAATTCTAGCTCTCGGCACGTGTTCGCAGTTTGAAGTTACGATTTTTATACCGAAAATACGCCAATTACTGTGAGCAGCGAAGGGTCACATTTGGCCAAACCCCTCTGCAGTTTTGAAAATATCCAAACATTCCAAGATCGGCGCGTGAGCCATATTTTGGAGCTAAACTCTGGCTCTCTGCACGTGTTCCCAGTTTGAAATTACGACTTTTTATTCCGAAAATATGGCAATTACTGTGAGCGGGTCTGGGTCACATTGTGCTCAAATCCCCCTGCAGTTTTCAAAATATCCCAAACTTCCCAAATTCGAAGCTTGAGCCATATTTTGGAGCCAAATTACTGCAGGAGGTTTGAGCAAAATGTGATCCCTTGCCGCTTTCAGTAATTGGCATATTTTCGGTATAAAAAGTCGAAATTTCAAACTGCGAATAATTGCAGAAAGCCAAAAATTTGGCTACAAAATATTGCTCACGGGTCGAATTTGGGATGTTTGGGATATTTTGAAAACTGCAGGGAGGGTTTAGGCAACATGTGACCCATCGCTTCTCTCAGTATTGGCATATTTTCGGTATAAAATGGCGTAATTTCAAACTGGGAATACGTGGTGAGAGGCCGAATTTGACTTCAAGATATGGCTCAAGGGTCGAATTTGGGATGTTTGGATATTTTAAAAACTGCAGGGAGGGTTTGGGCAAAATGTGATCCATCGCCGCTTTCAGTAATTGGCATATTTTCGGTATAAAAATTCGTAATTTCAAACTGGGAATGCGTGCAGAAAGCCAGAATTTGGCTCCAAAATATGGCTCAAGGGTCGAATTTGGGATGTTTCAGATATTTTGCAAACTGCAGGGGGGTTTGGGAAATTTGTGACCCATCGGTGCTTTCAGTTATTGGCATATTTTCAGTATAAAAATTCGTAATTTCAAACTGCGAATACATGCAGAGAGCCAGAATTTGGCTGCAAAATATAGCTCAATTGTCGAATTTGGGATGTTTGGGATATTTTGAAAACTGCAAGGGGCTTTGGGCAATATGTGACCCATCGACTCTCTCAGTAATTGACATATTTTCGGAATAAAAATTCGTAATTTCACACTGCGAATACGTGCAGAGAGCCCGATTTTGGTTCCAAAATATGGCTCAAGCGTCGAATTTGAGATATTTGGGATACTTTGAATACTGCAGGGGGGGGGGCAAAATGTGACCCATCGCTGGTTTCAGTAATTGGCATATTTTCGATATAAAATATCGTAATTTCAACCTGCGAATATGTACAGAGAGCTAGAATTTTGCTCCAAAATATGGCTCAAGGGTCGAATTTGGGATGTTTGGGATAATTTGCAAACGGCAGGGAGGGTTTGGACAAAATGTGACCAATCGCTGCTTTCAGTAATTGGCATATTTTCGATATAAAAAGTCGTAATTTCAAATTGCGAATACATGCAGCGAGCCAAAATTTGGCTCCAAAGTATAGCTCAAGGGTCGAGTTTGTGATGTTTGGGATATTTTGAAAACTGCAGGGGGGATTGGGTCAAATGTGGCTCAGCGCTGCTTTCAGTAATTGGCATATTTTCGGTATAAATATCGTAATTTCAAATTGTGAATATATGCAGATGGCCAGAATTAGGCTCTAAAATATGGCTCTAGGGTCGAATTTGGGATGTTTGGGATATTTTAAAAACTGCAGGGAGGGTTTGGGCAAAATGTGATCCATCGCCTCTTTCAGTAATTGGCATATTTTCGGTATTAAATGTCGTAGTTTCAAACTGCGAATAAATGCAGAAGCCGGAATTTGGCTCCAAAATATGGCTCAAGCGTAATTCGGGATGTTTGGGATATTTTGAAAACTGCAGGGGGGTTGGCGAAAATGTGATCCATCGCAGCTCTCAGTAATTAACATATTTTCGGTATAAATATTCGTAACTTCAAACTGCGAATACATGCAGAGAGCCAATTTGGCTCCAAAATATAGCTCAAGGGTAAAATTTTGGATGTTTGGGATAATTTGAAATTTGCAGGGGGTTTGGGCAAAATGTGATCCATCGCGGCTCTCCGTAATTTACATATTTTCGGTATAAAAAGTCGTAATTTCAAACTGCGAATATGTGCAGAGATCCCCAATTTGGCTACAAAATATGGTTCAAGGGTCGAATTTGGGATGTTTGGGATATTTTGAAAACTGCAGGAGGTTTGAGCAAAATGTGATCCATTCGCTTTCAGTAATTGGCATATTTTCGGTATAAAAAGTCGAAATTTCAAACTGCGAATAAATGCAGAAAGCCAAAATTTGGCTCCAAAATATTGCTCACATGTCGAATTTGGGATGTTTGGGATATTTTGAAAACTGCAGGGAGGGTTTAGGCAACATGTGACCCATCGCTTCTCTCTGTAATTGGCATATTCTCGGTATAAAATGACGTAATTTCAAACTGCGAATACGTGATGAGAGCCCGAATTTGGCTTCAAAATATGGCTCAAGGGTCGAATTTAGGATGTTTGGATATTTGAAAACTGCAGGGAGGGTTTGGGCAAATTGTGATCCATCGCCGCTTTCAGTAATTGGCATATTTTCGGTATAAAAATTCGTAATTTCAAACTGGAATGCATGCAGAAGCCAGAATTTGGCTCCAAAATATGGCTCAAGGGTCGAATTTGGGATGTTTCAGATATTTTGAAACTGTAGGGGGGATGGGCAAATTATGACCCATCGCTGCTTTCAGTATTGGCATATTTTCAGTATAAAAATTCGTAATTTCAAACTGCGATATGTGCAGAGAAGCCAGAATTTGGCTCCAAAATATGGCTCAAGCGTCTAATTTGGGATGTTTGGGATATTTTGAAAACTGCAGGGAGGGTATGGCGAAAATGTGATCCATCGCAGCTCTCAGTAATTAGCATATTTTCGGTATAAATATTCGTAACTTCAAACTGCGAATACATGCAGAGAGCCAGAATTTGGCTCCAAAATATAGCTCAAGGGTAAAATTTTAGATGTTTGGGATAATTTGAAATTTTCAGGGGGGTTTGGGCAAAATGTGATCCATCGCGGCTCTCCGTAATTTACATATTTTCGGTATAAAAAGTCGTAATTTCAAACTGCGAATATGTGCAGAGAGCCAGAATTTGGCTACAAAATATGGCTCAAGGGTCAAATTTGGGATGTTTGGGATATTTTGAAAACTGCAGGAGGTTTGAGCAAAATGTGATCCATTGCCGCTTTCAGTAATTGGCATATTTTCGGTATAAAAAGTCGAAATTTCAAACTGTGAATAAATGCAGAAAGCCAAAATTTGGCTCCAAAATATTGCTCACGGGTCGAATTTGGGATGTTTGGGATATTTTGAAAACTGCAGGGAGGGTTTAGGCAACATGTGACCCATCGCCGCTTTCAGTAATTGGCATATTTTCGGTATAAAAATTCGTAATTTCAAACTGGAAATGCGTGCAGAAAGCCAGAATTTGGCTCCAAAATAAGGCTCAAGGGTCGAATTTGGGATGTTTCAGATATTTTGGAAACTGCAGGGGGGTTTGGGCAAATTGTGACCCATCGCTGCTTTCAGTTATTAGCATATTTTCAGTATAAAAATTCGTAATTTCAAACTGCGAATACATGCAGAGAGCCAGAATTTGGCTGCAAAATATAGCTCAAGGGTCGAATTTGGGATGTTTGGGATATTTTGAAAACTGCAGGGGGGTTTGGGCAATATGTGACCCATCGACTCTCTCAGTAATTGACATATTTTCGGAATAAAAATTCGTAATTTCACACTGCGAATACATGCAGAGAGCCCGATTTTGGTTCAAAAATTGGCTCATGCGTCGAATTTGAGATGTTTGGGATATTTTGAAAACTGCAGGGGGGGGGGGCAAAATGTGACCCATCGCTGGTTTCAGTAATTGGCATATTTTCGATATAAAATATCGTAATTTCAACCTGCGAATATGTACAGAGAGCCAAAATTTTGCTCCAAAATATGGCTCAAGGGTCGAATTTGGGATGTTTGGGATAATTTGCAAACTGCAGGGAGGGTTTGGACAAAATGTGACCCATCGGTGCTTTCAGTAATTGGCATATTTTCGATATAAAAAGTCGTAATTTCAAACTGTGAATACATGCAGAGAGCCAAAATTTGGCTCCAAAATATAGCTCAAGGGTCGAATTTGTGATGTTTGGGATATTTTGAAAACTGCAGGGGGGATTGGGTCAAATGTGGCCCATCGCTGCTTTCAGTAATTGGCATATTTTCGGTATAAAATATCGTAATTTCAACTTGCGAATATATGCAGATGGCCAGAATTAGGCTCCAAAGTATGGCTCTAGGGTCGAATTTGGGATGTTTGGGATATTTTGAAAACTGCAGGGAGGGTTTGGGCAAAATGTGATCCATCGCCTCTTTCAGTAATTGGCATATTTTCGGTATTATATGTCGTAGTTTTAAACTGCGAAAAAAAGAAGAAAGCCGGAATTTGGCTCCAAAATTTGGCTCAACGGTCGAATTTGGGATGTTTGGAATATTTTGAAAACTGCAGGGAGGGTTTGGGCAAAATGTGATCCATCGCCGCTTTCAGTAATTGGCATATTTTCAGTATAAAAATTCGTAATTTCCAACTGGGAATGCGTGCAGAAAGCCAGAATTTGGCTCCAAAATATGGCTCAAGGGTCGAATTTGGGATGTTTCAGATATTTTGCAAACTGTGGGGGGTTTTGGGCAAATTGTGACCCATCGCTGCTTTCAGTTATTGGCATATTTTCAGTATAAAAATTCGTAATTTCAAACTGCGAATACATGAAGAGAGCCAGAATTTGGCTCCAAAATATGGGTCAAGTGTCAAATTTGGGATGTTTGGGATATTTTGGAAACTGCTGGGAGGGTATGGCGAAAATGTGATCCGTCGCCGTTCTCAGTAATTAGCATATTTTCGGTATAAAAAGTCGAAATTTCAAACTGCGAATAAATGCAGAAAGCCAAAATTTGGCTCCAAAATATTGCTCACATGTCGAATTTGGGATGTTTGGGATATTTTGAAAACTGCAGGGAGGGTTTAGGCAACATGTGACCCATCGCTTCTCTCAGTAATTGGCATATTCTCGGTATAAAATGACGTAATTTCAAACTGCGAATACGTGATGAGAGCCCGAATTTGGCTTCAAAATATGGCTCAAGGGTCGAATTTAGGATGTTTGGATATTTTGAAAACTGCAGGGAGGGTTTGGGCAAATTGTGATCAATCGCCGCTTTCAGTAATTGGAATATTTTCGGTATAAAAATTCGTAATTTCAAACTGGGAATGCGTGCAGAAAGCCAGAATTTGGCTCCAAAATATGGCTCAAGGGTCGAATTTGGGATGTTTCAGATATTTTGCAAACTGTAGGGGGGGTTGGGCAAATTGTGACCCATCGCTGCTTTCAGTTATTGGCATATTTTCAGTATAAAAATTCGTAATTTCAAACTGCGATTACATGCAGAGAGCCAGAATTTGGCTCCAAAATATGGGTCAAGTGTCAAATTTGGGATGTTTGAGATATTTTGGAAACTGCAGGGAGGGTATGGAGAAAATATAATCCATCACCGCTCTCAGTAATTAGCATATTTTCGGTATAAAAATCATAATTTCAAACTGCGAATATGTGCAGAGAGCCAGAATTTGGCTCCAAAATATAGCTCAAGGGTAAAATTTTGGATGTTTGGGATATTTTGAAATTTGCAGGGGGGTTTGGGCAAAATGTGATCCATCGCGGCTCTCCGTAATTTACATATTTTCGGTATAAAAAGTCGTAATTTCAAACTGCGAATATGTGCAGAGAGCCCCAATTTGGCTACAAAATATGGCTCACGGGTCGAATTTGGGATGTTTGGGATATTTTGAAAACTGCAGGGAGGGTTTGGCAACATGTGACCAATCGATTCTCTCAGTAATTGGCATATTTTCGGTATAAAATTCGAAATTTCAAACTGTGAATAAATGCAGAAAGCCAGAATTTGGCTCCAAAATATGGGTCAAGTGTCAAATTTGGGATGTTTGGGATATTTTGGAAACTGCAGGGAGGGTATGGCGAAAATATGATCCATCGCCGCTCTCAGTAATTAGCATATTTTCGGTATAAAAAGTCGTAATTTCAAACTGCGAATATGTGCAGAGAGCCAGAATTTGGCTCCAAAATATGGCTCAAGCGTCTAATTTGGGATGTTTGGGATATTTTGAAAACTGCAGAGAGGGTATGGCGAAAATGTGATCCATCGCAGCTCTCAGTAATTAGCATATTTTCGGTATAAATATTCGTAACTTCAAACTGCGAATACATGCAGAGAGCCAGAATTTGGCTCCAAAATATAGCTCAAGGGTAAAATTTTAGATGTTTGGGATAATTTGAAATTTGCAGGGGGTTTGGGCAAAATGTGATCCATCGCGGCTCTCCGTAATTTACATATTTTCGGTATAAAAAGTCGTAATTTCAAACTGCGAATATGTGCAGAGAGCCAGAATTTGGCTACAAAATATGGCTCAAGGGTCAAATTTGGGATGTTTGGGATATTTTGAAAACTGCAGGAGGTTTGAGCAAAATGTGATCCATTGCCGCTTTCAGTAATTGGCATATTTTCGGTATAAAAAGTCGAAATTTCAAACTGTGAATAAATGCAGAAAGCCAAAATTTGGCTCCAAAATATTGCTCACGGGTCGAATTTGGGATGTTTGGGATATTTTGAAAACTGCAGGGAGGGTTTAGGCAACATGTGACCCATCGCCGCTTTCAGTAATTGGCATATTTTCGGTATAAAAATTCGTAATTTCAAACTGGAAATGCGTGCAGAAAGCCAGAATTTGGCTCCAAAATAAGGCTCAAGGGTCGAATTTGGGATGTTTCAGATATTTTGGAAACTGCAGGGGGGTTTGGGCAAATTGTGACCCATCGCTGCTTTCAGTTATTAGCATATTTTCAGTATAAAAATTCGTAATTTCAAACTGCGAATACATGCAGAGAGCCAGAATTTGGCTGCAAAATATAGCTCAAGGGTCGAATTTGGGATGTTTGGGATTTTTTGAAAACTGCAGGGGGGTTTGGGCAATATGTGACCCATCGACTCTCTCAGTAATTGACATATTTTCGGAATAAAAATTCGTAATTTCACACTGCGAATACATGCAGAGAGCCCGATTTTGGTTCAAAATTATGGCTCATGCGTCGAATTTGAGATGTTTGGGATATTTTTAAAACTGCAGGGGGGGGGGGGCAAAATGTGACCCATCGCTGGTTTCAGTAATTGGCATATTTTCGATATAAAATATCGAAATTTCAACCTGCGAATATGTACAGAGAGCCAGAATTTTGCTCCAAAATATGGCTCAAGGGTCGAATTTGTTATGTTTGGGATAATTTGCAAACTGCAGGGAGGGTTTGGACAAAATGTGACCCATCGGTGCTTTCAGTAATTGGCATATTTTCGATATAAAAAGTCGTAATTTCAAACTGCGAATACATGCAGAGAGCCAAAATTTGGCTCCAAAATATAGCTCAAGGGTCGAATTTGTGATGTTTGGGATATTTTGAAAACTGCAGGGGGGATTGGGTCAAATGTGGCCCATCGCTGCTTTCAGTAATTGGCATATTTTCGGTATAAAATATCGTAATTTCAACTTGCGAATATATGCAGATGGCCAGAATTAGGCTCCAAAATATGGCTCTAGGGTCGAATTTGGGATGTTTGGGATATTTTGAAAACTGCAGGGAGGGTTTGGGCAAAATGTGATCCATCGCCTCTTTCAGTAATTGGCATATTTTCGCTATTAAATGTCGTAGTTTTAAACTGCGAAAAAAAGAAGAAAGCCGGAATTTGGCTCCAAAATTTGGCTCAACGGTCGAATTTGGGATGTTTGGAATATTTTGAAAACTGCAGGGAGGGTTTGGGCAAAATATGATCCATCGCCGCTTTCAGTAATTGGCATATTTTCGGTATAAAAATTCGTAATTTCCAACTGGGAATGCGTGCAGAAAGCCAGAATTTGGCTCCAAAATATGGCTCAAGGGTCGAATTTGGGATGTTTAAGATATTTTGCAAACTGTGCGGGGTTTTGGGCAAATTGTGACCCATCGCTGCTTTCAGTTATTGGCATATTTTCAGTATAAAAATTCGTAATTTCAAACTGCGAATACATGAAGAGAGCCAGAATTTGGCTCCAAAATATGGGTCAAGTGTCAAATTTGGGATGTTTGGGATATTTTGGTAACTGCTGGGAGGGTATGGCGAAAATGTGATCCGTCGCCGTTCTCAGTAATTAGCATATTTTCGGTATAAAAATTCGTAATTTCAAACTGCGAATACATGCAGAGAGCCAGAATTTGGCTCCAAAATATAGCTCACGGGTAAAATTTTGGATGTTTGGGATAATTTGAAATTTGCAGGGGGTTTGGGCAAAATGTGATCCATCGCGGCTCTCCGTAATTTACATATTTTCGGTATAAAAATTCGTAATTTCAAACTGCAAATATGTGCAGAGAGCCCTAATTTGGCTACAATATATGGCTCAAGGGTCAAATTTGGGATGTTTGGGATATTTTGAAAACTGCAGGAGGTTTGAGCAAAATGTGATCCCTTGCCGCTTTCAGTAATTGGCATATTTTCGGTATAAAAAGTCGAAATTTCAAACTGCGAATAAATGCAGAAAGCCAAAATTTGGCTCCAAAATATTGCTCACGGGTCGAATTTAGGATGTTTGGGATATTTTGAAAACTGCAGGGAGGGTTTAGGCAACATGTGACCCATCGCTTCTTTCAGTAGTTGGCATTTTTTCGGTATAAAATGACGTAATTTCAAACAGCGAATACGTGATGAGAGGCCGAATTTGGCTTCAAAATATGGCTCAAGGGTCGAATTTGGGATGTTTGGATATTTTGAAAACTGCAGGGAGGGTTTGGGCAAAATGTGATCCATCGCCGCTTTCAGTAATTGGCATATTTTCGGTATAAAAATTCGTAATTTCAAACAGGGAATGCGTGCAGAAAGCCAGAATTTGGCTCCAAAATATGGCTCAAGGGTCGAATTTGGGATGTTTCAGATATTTTGCAAACTGCAGGGGGGTTTGGGCAAATTGTGACCCATCGCTGCTTTCAGTTATTGGCATATTTTCAGTATAAAAATTCGTAATTTCAAACTTCGAATACATGCAGAGAGCCAGCATTTGGCTGCAAAATATAGCTCAAGGGTCGAATTTGGGATGTTTGGGATATATCAGAGGCTCAAGAGAGTGATGCAGAGGACCAAGAGAGGGAAGCAGAGGCTTACGAAAGTGATGCAGAGGCTGAAGAGAGTGAAACAGAGGCTCTAGAGAGTGATGCAGAGGCTCAAAAGAGGGATGCAAAGGCTCAAGAGAGTGACGCAGAGGCCTCAAGAGAGGGATTCAGAGGCTTAAGAGAGTGATGCAGAGGCTGAAAAGAGTTATGCAGAGGCTCAAGAGAGTTATGCAGAGGATCAAGAGAGTGATGCAGAAGCTAAAGAGAGTTATACAGAGGATCAAGAGAGTGATGCAGAGACTAAAGATAGTGATGGAGATTATCAAGAGAGGGATGCAGAGGCTTAGGAGAGGGATGCAGAGGTTCAAGAGTGTGATGCAGAGACTCAGGAGAGTGATGCAGAGGCTCAAGAGAGTGATGCAGAGGCTTAAGAGAGGGATGCAGAGGCTCCAGAGAGGGATGTAGAGGCTCAAGAGAGTGATGCAGAGGCTCAAGAAAGTGATGCAGAGGCTCTAGAGAGGGATGCAGAGGCTGAAGAGAGTGAGGCAGAGGCTCAAGAGAGGGATGCAGAGGCTCAAGAGAGTCATTCAGAGGCTTACAAGAGTGACGCAGAGGCTTAGAAGAGTGATGCAGTGGCTTAAGAGAGGGATGCAGAGGATCAAGAGAGTGATACAGAGGCTCAAGAGAGGGATGCAGGGGGCTCAAGACAGGGATGCAGAGGCTCAAGTGAGGGATGCAGAGGCACAAGAGAGGGATGCAGAGGCTCTTGAGAGTGATGCAGAGGCTCAAGAGAAGGATGCAGAGGCTTAAGCGAGTGATGCAAAGGCTCAAGAGAAGGATGCAGAGGCTGAGAGGGATGCAGAGGCTTAAGAGGGTGATGCAGAGGCTCAAGAGAGAGACGAAGAGGCTCAAGAGAGGGATGCAGAGGCTTATGAAAGTGATGCAGAGGCTCAAAAGAGGGATGCAGAAGCTTAAGAGGGTGATTCAGAGGCTCAAGAGAGTGATGCAGAGGCTCAAGAGAGGGATGCAGGGGCTCAGGAGAGTGATGGAGAGGCTCAAGAGATTGATTCAGAATTTTACGAGAGTGATGCAGAGGCTTAAGAGAGTGATGCAGAGGCTTACGAGAGTGAGGCAGAGGCTTAAAAGGGTGATGCAGAGGCTCAAGAGAGTGATGCAGAGGGTCAAGAAAAAGATGCAGAGGCTCAAAAGAGGGATGCAGAGGCTTAAGAGGGAGATGCAGAGGCTCAAGAGAGTGATGCAGGGGCTCAAGAGAGTGATGCAATGACTGAAGAGAATGATGTAGAGGCTTAAGAGAGGGAGGTAGAGGCTCAAGAGAATGATACAGAGGCTCAAGAGAATGATGCAGAGGATCAAGATAGGGATGCAGAGGTTTAAGAGAGGGATGCAGAAGCTCAAAAGAGTGATGCAGAGGCCTAATAGAGGGGATGCAGATGCTCAAGAGAGTGATGCAGAGGCTAAAGAGCGGGATGCAGAGGCTCAAAAGAATGTTGCAGAGGCTCAAGAGAGTGCTGCAAAAGGCTCAAGAGAGGGATGCTGAGGATCCAGAGAATGATGCAGAGGCTGAGGAGAGTGCTGCAGAGGTTTTAGAGAGGGATGCAGAGGCTCAAGATAGTGATGCAGAGGCTCAAGAGAGTGATGCAGAGGCTGAAGAGAGTGATGCAGAATCTCTAGAGAGGGATGCAGAGGCTGAAGAGAGTGATGCAGAGGCTCATGAGAGGGATTCAGAGGCTCAAGAGAGTGATTCAGAGGCTTACGAGAGTGACGCAGAGGCTTAAAAGAGTGATGCAGAGGCTTAAGAGAGGGATGCAGAGGCTCAAGAGAGTGATGCAGAGGCTCAAGAGAGGGATGCAGGGGCTCAAGAGAGGCATGCAGAGGCTCATGTGAGGGATGCAGAGGCACATGAGAGGGATGCAGAGGCTCTGGAGAGTGATGCAGAGGGTCAAGAGAGGGATGCAGAGGCATAAGCGAGTGATGCAAAGGCTCAAGAGGGGGATGCAGAGGCTCATGAGAGGGATGCAGGAGGTCACGAGAGAGACGCAGAGGCTCAAGAAAGGGATGCAGAGGCTTAAGAAACTGATGCAGAGGCTCAAAAGAGGGATGCAGAGGCTTAAGAGGGTGATACAGAGGCTCAAGAAAGTGATGCAGAGGCTCAAGAGAGGGATGCAGGGGCTCAAGAGAGTGATGGAGAGGCTGAATGGAGTGATTCAGAGGTTTGCGAGAGTGATGCAGAGGCTTAAGAAAGTGATGCAGAGGCTTACGAGAGTGATGCAGAGGCTTAAGAGAGTGATGCAAAAGCTCAAGAGAGGGATGCAGAGGCTCAAGAGAATGATGTAGAGGCTTAAGCGAGGGATGCAGAGTCTCAAAAGAGTAATGCAGAGCCTCAAGAAAGTGATGCAGAGGCTCAAGAGAGTGATGCAGAGGATTAAGAGCGTGATGCAAACATTCACGAGAGTGATGCAGAGGCTGATGAGAGGGATTCCGAGGATCAAGAGAGTGATGCAGACGATCAAGAGATTGATCCAGAGGCTCAAGAGAGAGATGCAGAGGATCAAGAGAGGGAAGCAGAGCTTTAAGTGAGTGATGCAGAGGCTGAAGAAAGTGATGTAGAGGCTCTAGAGAGCGATGCAGTAGCTTAAGAGAGTGATGCAGAGGCTTAAGAAAGGGATGCAGAGACTCAAGAGAGGGAAGAAGAGGCTCAAGAGAGTGATTCAGAGGCTTACGAGAATGATGCTGAGGATCAAGAGTGTGATGCAGAGGCTCGAGAGAGTAGTGTAGAGGCCTCAAGAGACGGATTCAGAGGCTTAAGAGAGTGATGCAGAGGCTGAAGAGAGTGTTGCAGAGGCTCAAGAGAGAGATTAAGAGGCTGAAGAGAGTCATGCTGAGGCTCAAGAGAGGGATGCAGAGGGTCAAGAGAGTGATTCAGAGGCTTACGAGAGTGATGCACAGGCTTAAGAGAGTGATGCAGAGGCTTACGAGAGTGATGCAGTGGCCTAAGAGAGTGTTCCAGAGGCTTAAGAGAGGGATGCAGAGGCTCAAGAGAGGGATGCAGAGGCTCAAGAGAGGGATGCAGGGGCTCAAGAGAGGGATGCAGAGGCTCAAGTGAGGATGCAGAGGCACAAGAGGGATGCAGAGGCTCTTGAGAGTGACGCAGAGGCTCAAGAGAGGGATGCAGAGGCTTAAGAGAGTGATGCAAAGGCTTAGGAGAGGGATGCAGAGGCTCATGAGAGGGATGCAGAGGCTCAAGAGAGTGATGCAGAGGATGAAGAGAGGGATGCAGAGGCTTAAGAAAGTGATGCAGAGGCTCAAAATAGGGATGCAGAGGCTTAAGAGGGTGATGCAGAGCTCAAGAGAGTGAAGGAGAGGCTAAAGAGAGGGATGCAGGGGCCCAAGAGAGTGATGCAGATGCTCAAGATAGGTATGCAGAGGATGATATGCAGAGGATGGTATGCAGAGTGATGCAGAGCATCCAGAAAGGGATGCAGAGGCTTAAGAGAGTGATGCAGAGGCTGAAGATAGTGTTGCAGAGGCATAAGAGAGGGATGCAGAGGGTCAAGAGAGTGATGCAAAGGCTCAAGAGAGTGATGCAGAGGCATAAGAGAGGGATGCAGAGGCTCAAGAGAGGGATGCAGGGGCTCAAGTGAGGGATGCAAAGGCCCAAGAGAGGGATGCAGTGGCTCTTGAGAGTGATGCAGAGCCTCAAGAAAGGGATGCAGAGGCTTAAGAGAATAATGAAAAAGGCTCAAGAGAGGGATGCAGAGGCTCATGAGATGGATGCAGGAGTTCAAGAGACTGATGCAGAGGCTCAAGAGAGTGATTCAGAGGCTTACGAGAGTGATGCAGAGGCTCATGAAAGAGATGCAGGAGTTCAAGAAAGGGATGCAGAGGCTCAAGAGAGTGATTCAGAGGCTTACGAGAGTGATGCAGAGGCTTAAGAGAGGGATGCAGAGGCTCAAGAGAGTGATGCAAAGGCTCAAGAGAGTGATGCAGAGGCATAAGAGAGGGTTGCAGAGGCTCAAGAGAGGGATGCAGGGGCTCAAGTGAGGGATGCAAAGGCACAAGAGAGGGATGCAGAGGCTCTTGAGAGTGATGCAGAGCCTCAAGAAAGGGATGCAGAGGCTTAAGAGAATAATGAAAAAGGCTCAAGAGAGGGATGCAGAGGCTCATGAGATGGATGCAGGAGTTCAAGAGAGGGATGCAGAGGCTCAAGAGAATGATTCAGAGGCTTACGAGAGTGATGCAGAGGCTCATGAAAGGGATGCAGGAGTTCAAGAAAGAGATGCAGAGGCTCAAGAGAGTGATTCAGAGGCTTACGAGAGTGATGCAGAGGCTTAAGAGAGGGATGCAGAGGCTCAAGAGAGTGATGCAGAGGCTTAAGAGAGGGATGCATAGGCTCAGGAGAGGGATGCAGAGGCTTGAGAGAGGGATGCCGGGGCTCAAGGGAGTGATGCAGAGGCTCTAGAGAGTGATGCAGAGGCTTACGAGAATGATGCAGAGGCTTAAGAGAGGGATGCAGAGGCTCAAGAGAGTGATGCAGAGGCTTAAGAGAGTGATTGAGCCATATTTTGTAGCCAAATTGGGGCTCTCTGCACATATTCGCAGTTTGAAATTACGACTTTTTATAACGAAAATATGTAAATTACGGAGAGCCACGATAGATCACATTTTGCCAAACCCCCCTGCAAATTTCAAATTATCCCAAACATCCAAAATTTTACCCTTGAGCTATATTTTGGAGCCAAATTCTGGCTCTCTGCACGTATTCCCAGTTTGAAATTACGACTTTTTATACCGAAAATATACCAATTACTGAGAGCAACGATGGATCACATTTTGCTCAAACCCACCCTTCAGTTTTCAAAATATCCCAAACATCCGAAATTCGACCGTTGAGCCAAATTTTGGAGCCAAATTCCGGCTTTCTGCTTTTTTTCGCAGTTTGAAACTACGACATTTAATACCGAAAATATGCCAATTACTGAAAGAGGCGATGGATCACATTTTGCCCAAACCCTCCCTGCAGTTTTCAAAATATCCCAAACATCCCAAATTCGACCCTAGAGCCATATTTTAGAGCCTAATTCTGGCCATCTGCATATATTCGCAAGTTGAAATTACGATATTTTATACCGAAAATATGCCAATTACTGAAAGCAGCGATGGGCCACATTTGACCCAATCCCCCCTGCAGTTTTCAAAATATCCCAAACATCCCAAATTCGACCCTTGAGCTATATTTTGGAGCCAAATTTGGGCTCTCTGCATGTATTCGCAGTTTGAAATTACGACATTTTTTATATCGAAAATATGCCAATTACTGAAAGCAGCGATTGGTCACATTTTGTCCAAACCCTCCCTGCAGTTTACAAATTATCCCAAACATCCCAAATTCGACCCTTGAGCCATATTTTGGAGCAAAGTTCTGGCTCTCTGTACATATTCGCAGGTTGAAATTACGATATTTTATATCGAAAATATGCCAATTACTGAAACCAGCGATGGGTCACATTTTGCCCCCCCCCCTGCAGTTTTCAAAATATCCCAAACATCTCAAATTCGACGCTTGAGCCATATTTTGGAACCAAAATCGGGCTCTCTGCACGTATTCGCAGTGTGAAATTACGAATTTTTATTCCGAAAATATGTCAATTACTGAGAGAGTCGATGGGTCACATATTGCCCAAACCCCCCTGCAGTTTTCAAAATATCCCAAACATCCCAAATTCGACCCTTGAGCTATATTTTGCAGCCAAATTCTGGCTCTCTGCATGTATTCGCAGTTTGAAATTACGAATTTTTATACTGAAAATATGCCAATAACTGAAAGCAGCGATGGGGTCACAATTTGCCCAAACCCCCCTGCAGTTTGAGAAATATCTGAAACATCCCAAATTCGACCCTTGAGCCATATTTTGGAGCCAAATTCTGGCTTTCTGCACGCATTCCCAGTTTGAAATTACGAATTTTTATACCGAAAATATGCCAATTACTGAAAGCGGCGATGGATCACATTTTGCCCAAACCCTCCCTGCAGTTTTTAAAATATCTAAACATCCCAAATTCGACACTTGAGCCATATTTTGAAGCCAAATTCGGGCTCTCATCACGTATTTGCAGTTTGAAATTACGTCATTTTATACCGAAAATATGCCAATTACTGAGAGAAGCGATGGGTCACATGTTGACTAAACCCTCCCTGCAGTTTTCAAAATATCCCAAACATCCCAAATTCGACCCGTGAAGCAATATTTTGAAGCCAAATTTTGGCTTTCTGCATTTATTCGCAGTTTGAAATTTCGACTTTTAATACCAAAAATATGCCAATTACTGAAAGTTTGTATTATCAGTTTGAAATTACGACTTTTTATATCGAACTTTTTATATTTTTTTTACTCAGTATTTTAACGAGAAACAAATAGTTGATTGAAAATGAAGTATTTAAGGTTATTATCTAATCAATTATGTGTTCGCATCATTTTTATCGTATATATAATGAATTAATACCAATAAACTGAAAATTCACAAAACGTGGAAAAACTGCAAAATATTGCCTAATTCGATGATATTTTGTTTAAATCACATAAAGGAAAAAGGACGATAAACGTCAAAATATTGCTAAATTCGATGATTTTTCGTACGAAACAAAATCCAAGAAAACTTGCTTAAAATGCAATATTATGCGAAATTATGAGATTTGAAGGCCAAATCACATAATCGTGATAATACATGAAATAGTATCGAAATATTGGTATAAAATGAATATATTTACATAAAATCAAACTATATGAAGAACGTGAAAAAGTCACCTATTTTTCCATATTCGAGGATTTTAACTTCAAATCATAGAGCGAGGTTTCGTATTATTTAGATCCAAGAAAAAACATGATCCCTCTCTTGAGCTCTGCATCACTCTCAAAAGCCTCTGCATCACTGTCCTGAGCCTCTGCATAACTCTCTTACGTCTCTACATCACTCTCGTGAGCCTCTGCATCCCTCTCTTGAGCCTCTGCAACACTCTCTTCAGCCTCTGCATCACTCTCTTGATCCTCTGCAATCACTATCTTGAGCCTTTGCATCACTCTCTTGAGCCTCTGCAATCTCTCTCTTGAGCTTCTGCATCTCTCTTGAACCTCTGCATCCCTCTCTTCAGTCTCTGCATCTCTCTCTCTTAAGCCTCTGCATCCCTCTCTTCATCCTCTGCATCACTCTCTTGAGCCTTTGTATCCCTCTCTTAAGCCTCTACATCATTCTCTTGAGTCTCTGCATCACTCTCTCGAGCCTCTGCATCACTCTCTTCAGCCTCTGCATCCCTTCTCTTGAGGCTCTGCATCATTCTCCTAAGCCTCTGCATCATTCTCTTGAGCCTCTGCATCACTCTCTTGAGCCTTGCATCCCTCTCTTAAGCCTCTGCATCACTCTCTTAAGCCTATGCATCACTCTCTTGAGCCTCTGCATCACTCTCTTGAGCTTCTGCATCCCTCTCTTGAGCCTCTGCATCACTCAATTAAGCCTCTACATCATTCTCTTGAGCCCCTGCATCATTCTCTTCAGCCTCTGCATCCCTCTCTTGAGGCTCTGCATCATTCTCTTGAGCCTCTGCATCACTCTCTTGAGCCTTTGCATCCATCTCTTAAGCCTCTGCATCACTCTCTTAAGCCTATGCATCACTCTTTTGAGCCCCTGCATTTCATTTTCAGCCCCTGCCTCTTGATCCCTGCATCACTCTCTTGATCCTCTGCATCACTCTCTGAGCCTCTGCATCTCTCTTTTGAGACTCTGCAACACTCTTCAGCCTCTGCATCACTCTTTTAAGCCTCTGCGTCTCTCTCTTGAGCCTCTGCATCACCCTCGTAAGCCTCTGCATCCCTCTCATGAGCCTCTGCATCCCTCTCTTGAGCCTTTGCATCACTTGGCTTAAGCCTCTGCATCCCTCTTTTGAGCCTCTGCATCACTCTCAAGAGCCTCTGCATCCCTCTCTTAATGCAGAGGCCTCATGAGAGGGATTCAGAGGCTTAAGAGAGTGATGCAGAGGCTGAAGAGAGTGTTGCAGAGGCTCAATAGAGGGATGCAGAGGCTCAAGAGGGTGATTCAGAGGCTTACGAGAGGAATGCAAAGGCTTAAGAGAGTGATGCAGAGGCTTAAGAGAGTGAGCCAGAGGCTCAATAGAGGGATGCAGGGGCTTACGAGAGGGATGCAAAGCTCAAGAGAGGGATGCAGAGACTTAAGAGAGTAATGCAAAGGCTCAAGAGAGGGATGCAGAGGCTCATGAGAGGGATGAAGGAGTTTAAGATAGGGATGCAGAGGCTCAAGAGAGTAGTTCAGAGGCTTACGAGAGTGATGCAGTGGCTTAAGAGAGTGATGCAGAGGCCTAAGAGAGGGATGCAGAGGCTCAAGAGAGGGATGCAGAGGCTTAAGAGAGGGATGTAGGGGCTCAAGAGAGTGATGCAGAGGCTCAAGAGAGTGGTGCAGAGGCTCTAGAGAGGGATGCAGAGGCAAAAGAGAGGTATGCAGAGGCTCTTGAGAGTGACGCAGAAGCTCAAGAGAGGGATGCAGAGGCTTAAGAGAGTGATGCAAAGGCTAAGGAGAGTGATGCAGAGGCTCACGAGAGGGATGGAGCTAAATTTGGGCTCTCTGCATGTATTCGCAGTTTGAAATTACGACATTATTTATATCGAAAATATGCCAATTACTGAAAGCAGCGATTGGTCACATTTTGTCCCAAACCCTCCCTGCAGTTTGCAAATTATCCCAAACATCCCAAATTCGACCCTTGAGCCATATTTTGGAGCAAAGTTCTGGCTCTCTGTACATATTCGCAGGTTGAAATTACGATATTTTATATCGAAAATATGTCAATTACTGAAACCAGCGATGGGTCACATTTTGCCCCCCCCCCTGCAGTTTTCAAAATATCCCAAACATCTCAAATTCGA
The DNA here is from genome assembly GCF_040958095.1 of Procambarus clarkii. Taxonomy (NCBI): domain Eukaryota; kingdom Metazoa; phylum Arthropoda; class Malacostraca; order Decapoda; family Cambaridae; genus Procambarus; species Procambarus clarkii. Next base: position 2,541,779 of record NW_027189147.1, on the reverse strand, counting down.
CGCTTGAGCCATATTTTGGAACCAAAATCGGGCTCTCTGCACGTATTCGCAGTGTGAAATTTCGAATTTTTATTCCGAAAATATGTCAATTACTGAGAGCAGCGATGGGGTCCACAATTTGCCCAAACCCCCCTGCAGTTTGCAAAATATCTGAAACATCCCAAATTCGACCCTTGAGCCATATTTTGGAGCCAAATTCTGGCTTTCTGCACGCATTCCCAGTTTGAAATTACGAATTTTTATACCGAAAATATGCCAATTACTGAAAGCGGCGATGGATCACATTTTGCCCAAACCCTCCCTGCAGTTTTTAAAATATCCAAACATCCCAAATTCGACACTTGAGCCATATTTTGAAGCCAAATTCGGGCTCTCATCACGTATTTGCAGTTTGAAATTACGTCATTTTATACCGAAAATATGCCAATTACTGAGAGAAGCGATGGGTCACATGTTGACTAAACCCTCCCTGCAGTTTTCAAAATATCCCAAACATCCCAAATTCGACCCGTGAGCAATATTTTGGAGCCAAATTTTGGCTTTCTGTATTTATTCGCAGTTTGAAATTTCGACTTTTAATACCGAAAATATGCCAATTACTGAAAGTTTGTATTATCAGTTTGAAATTACGACTATTTATATCGAAAATATATCAATTACTGAGAGAAGCGATGGGTCACATGTTGACTAAACCCTCCCTGCAGTTTTCAAAATATCACAAATTTGACACTTGAACCATATTTTGGAGCCAAATTTTGGCTTTCTGCATGTATTCGTAGCTTGAAATTACGAACTTTTATACCGATAATATGCCAATTACTGAGAGCGGCTAAGGATCACATTTTCCCCAAACCCTCCATGCAGTTCTCAAAATATCCCAAACATCCCAAATTTGACCATTGAGCTATATTTTGGAGCCAAATTCTGGCTCTCTGCACGTATTCCCAGTTTGAAATTACGAATTTTTATACCGAAAATATGCCAATTACTGAAAGCAGCGATGGGCCCACATTTGACCCAATCCCCCCTGCAGTTTTCAAAATATCCCAAACATCACAAATTCGACCCTTGAGCTATACTTTGGAGCCAAATTTTGGCTCTCTGCATGTATTCGCAATTTGAAATTACGACTTTTTATATCGAAAATATGCCAATCGAAAGCAGCGATTGGTCACATTTTGCCCAAACCTTCCATGCAGTTTGCAAATTATCCCAAACATCCCAAATTCGACCCTTGATCCATATTTTGGAGCAAAATTCTGGCTCTCTGTACATATTCGCAGGTTGAAATTACGATATTTTATATCGAAAATATGCCAATTACTGAAACCAGCGATGGGTCACATTTTGCCCCCCCCCCTGCAGTTTTCAAAGTATCCCAAACATCTCAAATTCGACGCTTGAGCCATATTTTGGAACCAAAATCGGGCTCTCTGCAAGTATTCGCAGTGTGAAATTACGAATTTTTATTCCGAAAATATGTAAATTACTGAGAGAGTCGATAGGTCACATATTGCCCAAACCCCCCCTGCAGTTTTCAAAATATCCCAAACATCCCAAATTCGACCCTTGAGCTATATTTTGCAGCCAAATTCTGGCTCTCTGCATGTATTCGAAGTTTGAAATTACGAATTTTTATACTGAAAATATGCCAATAACTGAAAGCAGCGATGGGTCACAATTTGCCCAAACCCCCTGCAGTTTGCAAAATATCTGAAACATCCCAAATTCGACCCTTGAGCCATATTTTGGAGCCAAATTCTGGCTTTCTGCACGCATTCCCAGTTGGAAATTACGAATTTTTATACCGAAAATATGCCAATTACTGAAAGCGGCGATGGATCACATTTTGCCCAAACCCTCCCTGCAGTTTTCAAAATATCCAAACATCCCAAATTCGACCCTTGAGCCATATTTTGAAGCCAAATTCTGCCTCTCATCACGTATTCGCTGTTTGAAATTACGTCATTTCATACCGAAAATATGCCAACTACTGAAAGAAGCGATGGGTCACATGTTGCCTAAATCCTCCCTGCAGTTTTCAAAATATCCCAAACATCCCAAATTCGACCCGTGAGCAATATTTTGGAGCCAAATTTTGGCTTTCTGCATTTATTCGCAGTTTGAAATTTCGACTTTTTATATCGAAAATATGCCAATTACTGAAAGCGGCAAGGGATCACATTTTGCTCAAACCTCCTGCAGTTTTCAAAATATCCCAAACATCCCAAATTTGACCCTTGAGCCATATTTTGTAGCCAAATTGGGGCTCTCTGCACATATTCGCAGTTTGAAATTACGACTTTTTATACCGAAAATATGTAAATTACGGAGAGCCGCGATGGATCACATTTTGCCCAAACCCCCCTGCAAATTTCAAAATTATCCCAAACATCCAAAATTTTAACCCGTGAGCTATATTTTGGAGCCAAATTCTGGCTCTCTGCATGTATTCGCAGTTTGAAATTACGAATTTTTATACCGAAAATATGCTAATTACTGAGAACGGCGACGGATCACATTTTCGCCAAACCCTCCCAGCAGTTTCCAAAATATCCCAAACATTCCAAATTTGACACTTGACCCATATTTTGGAGCCAAATTTTGGCTTTCTGAACGTATTCGTAGTTTGAAATTACGATTTTTTTATACCGATAATATGCCAATTACTGAGAGCGGCTAAGGATCACATTTTCCCCAAACCCTAAATGAAGTTTTCAAAATATCCCAAACATCCAAAATTCGACCATTGAGCTATATTTTGGAGCCAAATTCTGGCTCTCTGCACGTATTCGCAGTTTGAAATTATGACTTTTTGTACCGAAAATATGCCAATTACTGAGAGCGGCGATGGATCACATTTTGCTCAAACCCTCCTTTCAGTTTTCAAAATATCCCAAACATCCCAAATTCGACCGTTGAGCCAAATTTTGGAGCCAAATTCCGGCTTTCTTCTTCTTTTTTCGCAGTTTAAAACTACGACATTTAATACCGAAAATATGCCAATTACTGAAAGAGGCGATGGATCACATTTTGCCCAAACCCTCCCTGCAGTTTTCAAAATATCCCAAACATCCCAAATTCGACCCTAGAGCCATATTTTGGAGCCTAATTCTGGCCATCTGCATATATTCGCAAGTTGAAATTACGATATTTTATACCGAAAATATGCCAATTACTGAAAGCAGCGATGGGCCACATTTGACCCAATCCCCCCTGCAGTTTTCAAAATATCCCAAACGTCACAAATTCGACCCTTGAGCTATATTTTGGAGCCAAATTTTGGCTCTCTGCATGTATTCGCAGTTTGAAATTACGACTTTTTATATCGAAAATATGCCAATTACTGAAAGCACCGATGGGTCACATTTTGTCCAAACCCTCCCTGCAGTTTGCAAATTATCCCAAACATCCCAAATTCGACCCTTGAGCCATATTTTGGAGCAAAATTCTGGCTCTCTGTACATATTCGCAGGTTGAAATTACGATATTTTATATCGAAAATATGCCAATTACTGAAACCAGCGATGGGTCACATTTTGCCCCCCCCCCCCTGCAGTTTTCAAAATATCCCAAACATCTCAAATTCGACGCATGAGCCATATTTTTGAACCAAAATCGGGCTTTCTGCACGTATTCGCAGTGTGAAATTACGAATTTTTATTCCGAAAATATGTCAATTACTGAGAGAGTCGATGGGTCACATATTGCCCAAACCCCCCTGCAGTTTTCAAAATATCCCAAACATCCCAAATTCGACCCTTGAGCTATATTTTGCAGCCAAATTCTGGCTCTCTGCATGTATTCGCAGTTTGAAATTACGAATTTTTATACTGAAAATATGCTATTAACTGAAAGCAGCGATGGGTCACAATTTGCCCAAACCCCCCTGCAGTTTCCAAAATATCTGAAACATCCCAAATTCGACCCTTGAGCCTTATTTTGGAGCCAAATTCTGGCTTTCTGCACGCATTTCCAGTTTGAAATTACGAATTTTTATACCGAAAATATGCCAATTACTGAAAGCGGCGATGGGTCACATGTTGCCTAAACCCTCCCTGCAGTTTTCAAAATATCCCAAACATCCCAAATTCGACCCGTGAGCAATATTTTGGAGCCAAATTTTGGCTTTCTGCATTTATTCACAGTTTGAAATTTCGATTTTTATACCGAAAATATGCCAATTACTGAAAGCGGCAATGGATCACATTTTGCTCAAACCTCCTGGAGTTTTCAAAATATCCCAAACATCCCAAATTTGACCCTTGAGCCATATTTTGTAGCCAAATTCTGGCTCTCTGCACATATTCGCAGTTTGAAATTACGACTTTTTATACCGAAAATATGTAAATTACGGAGAGCCGCGATGGATCATATTTTGCCCAAACCCCCCTGCAAATTTCAAATTATCCCAAACATCTAAAATTTTACCCTTGAGCTATATTTTGGAGCCAAATTCTGGCTCTCTGCATGTATTCGCAGTTTGAAGTTACGAATATTTATTCCGAAAATATGCTAATTACTGAGAGCTGCGATGGATCACATTTTCGCCATACCCTCCCTGCAGTTTCCAAAATATCCCAAACATCCCAAATTAGACGCTTGAGCCATATTTTGGAGCCAAATTCTGGCTCTCTGCATATATTCGCAGTTTGAAATTACGACTTTTTATACCGAAAATATGCTAATTACTGAGAGCGGCGATGGATCATATTTTCGCCATACCCTCCCTGCAGTTTCCAAAATATCCCAAACATCCCAAATTTGACACTTTACCCATATTTTGGAGCCAAATTATGGCTCTCTTCATGTATTCGCAGTTTGAAATTACGAATTTTTATACTGAAAATATGCCAATAACTGAAAGCAGCGATGGGTCACAATTTGCGCAAAACCCCCCACAGTTTGCAAAACATCTGAAACATCCCAAATTCGACCCTTGAGCCATATTTCGGAGCCAAATTCTGGCTTTCTGCACGCATTCCCAGTTTGAAATTACGAATTTTTATACCGAAAATATGCCAATTACTGAAAGCGGCGATGGATCACATTTTGCCCAAACCCTCCCTGCAGTTTTCAAAATATCCAAACATCCCAAATTCGACCCTTGAGCCATATTTTGAAGTCAAATTCGGCCTCTCATCACGTATTCCCAGTTTGAAATTACGTCATTTTATACCGAAAATATGCCAATACTGAGAGAAGCGATGGGTCACATGTTGCCTAAACCCTCCCTGCAGTTTTCAAAATATCCCAAACATCCCAAATTCGACCCGTGAGCAATATTTTGGAGCCAAATTTTTGGCTTTCTTCAATTATTCGCAGTTTGAAATTTCGACTTTTTATACCGAAAATATGCCAATTACTGAAAGCGGCAAGGGATCACATTTTGCTCAAACCTCCTGCAGTAATTTGGCTCCAAAATATTGCTCAAGCTTCGAATTTGGGAAGTTTGGGATATTTTGAAAACTGCAGGGGGATTTGAGCACAATGTGACCCAGACCCGCTCACAGTAATTGCCATATTTTCGGAATAAAAAGTCGTAATTTCAAACTGGGAACACGTGCAGAGAGCCAGAGTTTAGCTCCAAAATATGGCTCACGCGCCGATCTTGGAATGTTTGGGATATTTTCAAAACTGCAGAGGGGTTTGGCCAAATGTGACCCTTCGCTGCTCACAGTAATTGGCGTATTTTCGGTATAAAAATCGTAACTTCAAACTGCGAACACGTGCCGAGAGCTAGAATTTGGCTCCAAAGTATGGCTCAAGCGTCGAATTTGGGATGTTTGAGATATTATGAACACTGCAAAGAGGGTTTGGGCAAAATGTGACCCATCTCCGCTCTCAGTAATTGGCATATTTTCGGTATAAAAAGTCGAAATTTCAAACTGCAAATACGTGCAGAGAGCCAGAATTTGGCTCTAAAATATGGCTCAAGGGTCGAATTTGGGATGTTTGGAATATTTTGAAAACTACAGGGGAGGTTTGGGCAAAATGTGACCCATCGCCGATCTCAGTAATTGGCATATTTTCGGTATAAAAAGTAGTAATTTCAAACTGCGAACACGTGCCGAGAGCCAGAATTTGGCTGCAAAATATGGCTCAAGCTTCGAATTTGGGAAGTTTGGGATATTTTGAAAACTGCAGGGGGATTTAAGCAAAATGTGACCCAGCGCGGCTCTCAGTAATTGGCATATTTTCGGAATAAAACGTCGTAATTTCAAACTGGGAACACGTGCAGAGAGCCAGAATTTAGCTCCAAAATATGGCTCACGCGCCGAACTTGGAATGTTTGGGATATTTTCAAAACTGCAGAGGGGTTTGGCCAAATGTGACGCTTCGCTGCTCACAGTAATTGGCGTATTTTCGGTATAAAAATCGTAACTTCAAACTGCGAACTCGTGCTGAGAGCTAGAATTAGGCTCGAAAATATGGCTCAAGCGTCGAATTCGGGATGTTTGGGATATTTTGAAAACTGAAGATGGGGGGGGGGGATTAACCCAATATGTGACCCATCGCCGCTCTCAGTAATTTGCATATTTTCGGTATAAGAAGTCATAATTTCAAATTGCGAATACGTGCAGAGAGCCAGAATTGGAATTTTTCCACTATTGCCAAAAGCCAAATTCCGGCTTTTGGCAAAAGGCTTAATTATCATTTGTATTGGAAACAACATCTTTATATGTGTTTTCTAGGATCTAAATAATATGGAACCTCGCTTTATGATTTGAAGTTAAAATCATGAAATTTGGTAATATAGCGATTTTTTTCACGTTTTTCATATAGTGTGATTGTACGTAAATATATTCATTTTTACCAATATTTCGATAATACTTCATGTTTTCTCACGATATGTTATTTGGCTTAAAATCTGAGATTTTCGCATAATATTGCATTTTTAAGGAAGTTTTCTAACGTTTTGTTTTGTACTAAAAATCATTGAATTTAGGTATATTTTGAATTTCATCATCCCCTTTTCCTTTATGTGATTTAAACAAAATATCATCGAATTAGGCAATATTTTGCCGTTTTTCCATGTTTTTGTGAATTTTCAGTTTAGTGTTCTGCATTTTCAGTTTATTGCTCTGCATCCCTCAAGAGAGGGATGTAGAGGCTCAAGTGAGGGATGCAGAGGCACAAGCGAGGGATGCAGAGGCTCTTGAGAGTGATGCAGTGTGCTCAAGAGAGGGATGCAGTGGCTTAAGAGAGTGATGCAAAGGCTTAAGAGAGGGATGCAGAGGCTCAAGAGAGGGATGTAGAGGCCCAAGAGAAGGATGCAGAGGCTCAAGAGAGGGATGCAGAGGCTCAAGTGAGGGATGCTGAGGCACAAGCGAGGGATGCAGAGGCTCTTGAGAGTGATGCAGAGGCTCAAGAGAGGGATGCAGAGGCTTAAGAGAGTGATTCAAAGGCTCAAGAGAGGGATGCAGAGGCTCATGAGAGGGATGCAGGAGTTCAAGAGAGGGATGCAGAGGCTCAAGAGAGTGATTCAGAGGATTACGAGAGTGATGCAGAGGCTTAAGAGAGTGATGCAAAGGCTCAAGAAAGTGATGAAGAGGCTGAAGAGAGTGTTGCAGAGGTTTAAGAGAGGGATGCAGAGGCTCATGAGAGGGATGCAGAGGCTTAAGAGAGTGATGCAGAGGCTGAAGAGTGTTGATGCAGAGGCTGAAGGGAGTGATGCAGAGGCTGAAGAGAGTGTTGCAGAGGCTTAAGAGAAGGATGCAGAGGCTCAAGAGAGGGATGCAGAGGCTCAAGAGAGGGATGCAGGGGCTCAAGAGAAGGATGCAGAGGCTCAAGTGAGGGATGCCGAGGCACAAGAGGGGGATGCAGAGGCTCTTGAGAGTGATGCAGAGGCATAAGAGAAGGATGCAGGGGCTCAAGAGAGGGATGCAGAGGACCAAGAGAGTGATGCAGAGGCTTAAGAGAGTGATGCAAAGGCTCAAGCGTTTGGTGCAGAGGCTCATGAGAGTGATGCAGAGGCTCAAGAGAGGGATGTAGAGGCTTAAGCGAGTGATGCAAAGGCTCAAGAGAAGGATGCAAAGCCTCATGAGAGGGATGGAGGAGTTGAAGAGAGAGATGCAGAGGCTCCAGAAACGGATGCAGAGGCTTAAGAAAGTGATGCAGAGGCTCAAAAGAGGGATGCAGAGGCTTAAGAGGGTGATGCCGAGGCTCATGAGAGAGATGCAGAGGCTCAATAGACGGATGCAGGGGCTAAAGAGAGTGATAGAGAGGCTCATGAGAGTGATTTAGAGGTTTACGAGAGTGATGCAGAGGCTTAAGAGAGTGGTGCAGAGGCTCAAGAGAGGGATGCAGAGGCTAAAGAGAGGGATGAACAGGCTCAAGAGAGGGATGCAGAGGCTCAAGAGAGGGATGCAGAGGCTCAAGAGAGGGATGCAGAGGCTTAAGAGAGTGATGCAGAGGCTCAAGAGAGTGATGCAAAGGCTCAAGAGAGTGATGCAGAGGCTGAAGAGAGTGTGATGCACCCTTAAGCCTTACCATCTCTCTCTTCAGCCTCTGCATCACTCTCTTGATCCTCTGCATCCTTCTCTTAAGCCTCTGCATCCCTCTCTTGAGCCTTTGCATCACTCTCTTGAGCCTCTGCATCCCTCTCTTAAGCCTCTGCAACACTCTCTTCAGCCTATGCATCACTCTCTTAAGCCTCTGCATCCCTCTCTTGAGCCTTTGCATCCCTCTCTTATGCCTCTGCATTACTCTCTTCAGCCTCTGCATCACTCTCTTGAGCCTTTGCATCACTCTCCTGAGCCTCTGCATCCCTCTCTTAAGCCTCTGCATCCCTTTTTTGAGCCTCTGCATCACTTTCTTAAGCCTCTGCATCCCTTTCGTGAGCTTCTGCATCATTCTCTTGAACTCCTACATCCCTCTAATGAGCCTTTGCATCCCTCTCCTGAGCCTTTGCATCACTCTCTTAAGCTTCTACATCCCTATCGTAAGCCTCTGCATCCCTTTTTGAGCCTCTGCTTCACTTTCTTAAGCCTCTTCATCCCTTTTTTGAGCCTCTGCATCACTTTCTTAAGCCTCTGCATCCCTTTCTTGAGCCTCTGCATCATTCTCTTGAACTCTTGCATCCCTCTCATGAGCCTCTGCATCCCTCTCCTTAGCCTTTGCATCACTCTCGTAAGCCTCTGCATCCCTCTCATGAGCCTCTGCGTCACTCTCAAGAGCCTCTGCATCCCTCTCTTGTGCCTCTGCATCCCTCACTTGAGCCTCCGCATCCCTCTCTTGAGCCCCTGCATCCCTATCTTGAGCCTCTGCATCCCTCTCTTGAGCCCCTGCATCCCTATCTTGAGCCTCTGCATCCCTCTCTTGAGTCCCTGCATCCCTCTCCTAAGCCTCTGCATCACTCTCTTAAGCCTCTGCATCACTCTCGTAAGCCTCTGAATCACTCTCTTGAGCCTCTGCATCCCTCTCTTGAGCCTCTGCATCACTCTCTTAAGCCTCTGCATCCCTCTCTTAAGCCTCTGCAACATTCTCTTCAGCCTCTGCATTCCTCTCTTAAGCCTCTGCATCACTCTCTTGATCCTCTGCATCATTTTCTTGAGCCCCTGCATCATTCTCTTGAGCCTCTGCATCCCTCTCTTAAGCCTCTACATCATTCTCTTGGGCCTCTGCATCACTCTCTTCAACCTGTGCATCACTCTCTTAAGCCTCTGCATCTCTCTCTTAAGCCTCTCTCTCAATTATGTGTTTGCATCATTTTTACGAATATATAGTGAATTAATACCCATAAACTGAAAATTCACAAAAACGTGGAAAAACGGCAAAATATTGCCTAATTCGATGATATTTTGTTTAAATCACATTGAGAAAAAGGGGATGATAATCGTCAAAATATTGCTAAATTCGATGATTTTTCGTACGAAACAAAATGCAAGAAAGCTTGCTTAAAATGCTATATTATGCGACATTCTGAGATTTAAACGCCAAATCATATCTCGTGATACTACATGAAATAGTATCGAAATATTGGTAAAAATTAATATATTTACGTAATATCAAACTACATGGAAAACGTGAAAAAAGTCACTATTTTACCATATATGAGGATTTTAACTTCAAATCATAGAGCGAGGTTTCGTATTATTTAGATCCAAGAAAAGACATATGACAATGTTGTTTCCAATACAAATGATGAAAATCAATGTGTTTTCATTAGAATTAACTAAAATATTCCTGATTTTCCGTTTATATTACCGATGGAAGATGTACACGAAAACCGCTCTATTCCAGCTGAAACGTCGATATATGCAATAAAAACAGAACTTCTCCCCTTTTCAATATCTTACTCAGTATTTTAACGAGAAACAAATAGATGATTGAAATTGAAGTAATTAAGGTTAATTTCTAATCAATTATGTGTTTGTATCATTTATATTGAATAATTAATTAATTAATAACAATAAACTGAAAATTCACAAAAACGTGGAAAAACGGCAAAATATTGCCTAATTCGATGATATTTTGTTTAAATCACATAAAGGAAAAGGGGATGATAAACGTCAAAATATTGCTAAATTCGATGATTTTTCATACGAAACAAAATGCTAGAAAACTTGCTTAAAATGCAATATTATGAGATTGAAAATGAAGTATTTAAGGTTAATTTCTTATCAATTATGTGTTTGCATCATTTTTATCGTATATTTAATGAATTAATAACAATAAACTGAAAATTCACAAAAACGTAGAAAAACGGCAAAATATTGTCTAATTCGATGATTTTTTGTTTAAATCACATAAACGTCAAAATATTGCTAAATTCGATGATTTTTCGTACGAAATAAAATGCTAGAAAACTTGTTTAAAATGCAATATTATGCGAAATTCTGAGATTTGACGGCTAAATCCCATATCGTGAGAAAACATGAAGTAGTATCGAAATATTGGTAAAAACGAATATATTTACGTAAAATCACACTACATGGAAAACGTGAAAAAGTCACTATTTTACCATACATGAGAATTTTAACTTCAAATCATAGAGCGAGGTTTGCATTATTTAGATCCAAGAAAAGACATATGACAATGTTGTTTCCAATACAAATGATGAAAATCAATGTGTTTTCATTAGAATTAACTAAAATGTTCCTGACTTTCCGTTTATATTACCGATGGAAGATGTACACGTAAAACCGCTCTAATCCGGCTGAAACGTCGATATATGCAATAAAAACAGAACTTCTCCCCTTTTCAATATCTTACTCAGTATTTTAACGAGAAACAAATAGTTAATTGAAAATGAAGTATTTAAGGTTATTATCTAATCAATTATGTGTTTGCATCATTTTTATCGTATATATAGTGAATTAATACCCATAAACTGAAAATTCACAAAAACGTGGAAAAACGGCAAAATATTGCCTAATTCGAAGATATTTTGCTTAAATCACTATATCACTAAATCACTATATTAAATCACTAGCCATATCAAAATATGGCTCAAGGGTCGAATTTGGGATGTTTAGATATTTTGAAAACTGCAGGGAGGGTTTGGGCAAAATGTGACCCATCTCTTCTCTCAGTAATTGACATATTTTCGGTATAAAAATTCGTAATTTCAAACTGGAAATGCGTGAAGAAAGCCAGAATTTGGCTCCAAAATATGGCTCAAGGGTCGAATTTGGGATGTTTCAGATATTTTGCAAACTGCAGGGGGGTTTGGGCAAATTGTGACCCATCGCTGCTTTCAGTTATTGGCATATTTTCAGTATAAAAATTCGTAATTTCAAACTGCGATTACATGCAGAGAGCCAGAATTTGGCTGCAAAATATAGCTCAAGGGTCGAATTTGGGATGTTTGGGATATTTTGAAAACTGCAGGGGGGTTTGGGCAATATGTGACCCATCGACTCTCAGTAATTGACACATTTTCGGAATAAAAATTCGTAATTTCACACTGCGAATACGTGCAGAGAGCCCGATTTTGGTTCCAAATATGGCTCAAGCGTCGAATTTTAGATGTTTTTGATATTTTGAAAACTGCAGGGGGGGGGGGGGCAAAATGTGACCCATCGCTGGTTTCAGTAATTGGCATATTTTCGATATAAAATATCGTAACTTCAACCTTCGAATATGTACAGAGAGCCAGAATTTTGCTCCAAAATATGGCACAAGGGTCGAATTTGGGATGTTTGGGATAATTTGCAAACTGCAGGGAGGGTTTGGACAAAATGTGACCCATCTCTGCTTTCAGTAATTGGCATATTTTTGATATAAAAAGTCGTAATTTCAAACTGATACAACATGCAGAGAGCCAAAATTTAGCTCCAAAATATAGCTTAAGGGTCGAATTTGTGATGTTTAGGATATTTTGAAAACTGCAGGGGGGATTGGGGCAAATGTGACCCATCGCTGCTTTCAGTAATTGGCATATTTTCGGTACAAAATATCGTAATTTCAACTTGCGAATATATGCAGATGGCCAGAATTAGGCTCCAAAATATGGCTCTAGGGTCGAATTTAGGATGTTTGGGATATTTTGAAAACTGCAGGGAGGGTTTGGGCAAAATGTGATCCATCGCCTCTTTCAGTAATTGGCATATTTTCGGTATTAAATGTCGTAGTTTTAAACTGCGAAAAAAAGAAGAAAGCCGGAATTTGGCTGCAAAATATGGCTCAAGCTTCGAATTTGGGAAGTTTGGGATATTTTGAAAACTGCAGGGGGATTTAAGCAAAATGTGACCCAGCGCCGCTCTCAGTAATTGGCATATTTTCGGAATAAAACGTCGTAATTTCAAACTGGGAACACGTGCATCCCCCTCTTGAGCCTTTGCATCACTCGCTTATGCCTCTGCATCCCTCTCTTGACCCTCTGCATCACTCTCAAGAGCCTCTGCATCCCTCTCTTGTGCCTCTGCATCCCTCACATGAGCCTCTGCATCCCTCTCTTGAGCCCCTGGATCGCTCTCTTGAGCCTCTGCATCACTCTCTTGAGCCTCTGCATCCCTCTCTAAAGCCTCTGCATCACTCTTTTAAGCCTCTGCGTCACTCTCGTAAGCCTCTGAATCACTCTCTTGAGCCTCTGCATCCCTCTCATGAGCCTCTGCATCACACTCTTCAGCCTCTGCATCCCTCTCTAGAGATTCTGCATCACTCTCTTCAGCCTCTGCATCACTCTCTTGAGCCTCTGCATCACTATCTTGAGCCTCTGCATCCCTCTCTAAAACCTCTGCAGCACTCTCCTCAGCCTCTGCATCATTCTCTGGATCCTCAGCATCCCTCTCTTGAGCCTTTTGCAGCACTCTCTTGAGCCTCTGCAACATTCTTTTGAGCCTCTGCATCCCGCTCTTTAGCCTCTGCATCACTCTCTTGAGCCTCTGCATCCCCTCTATTAGGCCTCTGCATCACTCTTTTGAGCTTCTGCATCCCTCTCTTAAACCTCTGCATCCCTATCTTGATCCTCTGCATCATTCTCTTGAGCCTCTGTATCATTCTCTTGAGCCTCTACCTCCCTCTCTTAAGCCTCTACATCATTCTCTTGAGCCATTGCATTACTCTCTTGAGCCTCTGCATCACTCTCTTGAGCCTCTGCATCTCCCTCTTAAGCCTCTGCATCCCTCTTTTGAGCCTCTGCATCTTTTTCTTGACCCTCTGCATCACTCTCTTGAGCCTCTGCATCACCCTTTTAAGCCTCTGCCTCACTTTCATAAGCCTCTGCATCCCTCTCTTGAGCCTCTTCGTCTCTCTCTTGAGCCTCTGCATCACCCTCTTAAGCCTCTGCATCCCTCTCATGAGCCTCTGCATCCCTCTCTTGAGCCTTTGCATCACTCGCTTAAGCCTCTGCATCCTTCTCTTGAGCCTCTGCATCACTCTCAAGAGCCTCTGCATCCCTCTCTTGTGCCTCTGCATCCCTCACTTGAGCCTCTGCATCCCTGTCCTGAGCCCCTGCATCCCTCTCTTCAGCCTCTGTATCACTCTCTTGATCCTCTGCATCCCTGCATCACTCTCCTAAGCCTCTGCGTCACTCTTGTAAGCCTCTGAGTGACTCTCTTGAGCCTCTGCATCCCTCTCTTGAGCCTCTGCCTCACTCTCTTGAGCCTCTGTATCACTCTCTTGATCCTCTGCATCCCTGCATCACTCTCCTAAGCCTCTGCGTCACTCTTGTAAGCCTCTGAATGACTCTCGTGAGCCTCTGCATCCCTCTCTTGAGCCTTTGCCTCACTCTCTTCAGCCTCTGCATCCCTCTCTAGAGCCTCTGCATCACTTTCTTGAGCCTCTGCATCACTCTCTTGAGCCTCTACATCCCTCTCTTGAGCCTCTGCATCCCTCTCTTAAGCCTCTGCATCACTCTCTTGAGCCTCTGCGTCACTCTCCTGAGTCTCTGCATCACACTCTTGAACATCTGCATCCCTCTCTTAAGCCTCTGCATCCCTCTCTTGATAATCTCCATCACTATCTTTAGTCTCTGCATCACTCTCTTGATCCTCTGTATAACTCTCTTTAGCCTCTGCATAACTCTCTTGATCCTCTGCATAACTCTCTTGAGCCTCTGCATAACTCTTTTCAGCCTCTGCATCACTCTCTTAAGCCTCTGAATCCCTCTCTTGAGGCCTCTGCGTCACTCTCTCGAGCCTCGGAATCACTCTCTTGATACTCTGTATAACTCTCTTTAGCCTCTGCATCACTCTCTTGATCCTCTGCATAACTCTCTTGAGCCTTTGCATCCCTCTTTTGAGCCTCTGCATCACTCTCTAGAGCCTCTGTTTCACTCTCTTCAGCCTCTGCATCACTTTCTTAAGCCTCTGCTTCCCTCTCTTGATCCTCTGCATCACTCTCTTGAGCCTCTGCATCACTCTCTTGAGCCTCTGCATCACTCTCTTTAGCCTCTGCATCACTCCCTTCAGCCTCTGCATCACTCTCTTAAGCCTCTGAATCCCTCTCTAGAGCCCCGGCATCACTCTCTTAAGCCTCTGCATCACTCTCCTAAGCCTCTGCATCCCTCTCTTATGCCTCTGTAACACTCTCTTCAGCCTCTGCATCACTCTCTTAAGCCTCTGCATCACTCTCTTAAGCCTCTGCATCACTCTCTTGAGCCTCTGCATCACTCTCTTAAGCTCTGCATCCCTCTCTTAAGCCTCTGCAACATTCTCTTCAGCCTCTGCATACCTCTCTTAAGCCTCTGCATCACTCTCTTGATCCTCTGCATCCCTCTCTCACGCCTCTGCATCATTGTCTTGAGCCCCTGCATCATTCTCTTGAGCCTCTGCATCCCGCTCTTAAGCCTCTACATCATTCTCTTGTGCCTCTGCATCACGCTCTTGAACCTCTGCATCACTCTCCTAAGCCTCTGCATCTCTCTCTTAAGCCTCTACATCCCTCTCTTGAGCCCCTGCATCCCTCTCTTAAGCCTCTGCATCCCTCTCTTGAGCCTCTGCATCCCTGTCTTAAGCCTCTGCAACACTGTCTTCAGCCTTTGCATTTCTCTCTTCAGCCTTTGCATCACTCTCTTGAGCCTCTGCATCACTCTCTTGAGCCTCTACATCCCTCTCTTGAGCCTCTGCATCCCTCTCTTAAGCCTCTGCATCACTCTCCTGAGCCTTTGCATCCCTCTCTTAAGCCTCTGCAACATTCTCTTCAGCCTCTGCATCACTCTCTTAGGCCTCTGCATCCCTTTTTTGAGCCTCTCCATCACTTTCTTAAGCCTCTGCATCCCTGTCTTGAGCCTCTGCATCTCTCTTTTGAACTCCAGCATCCCTCTCATGAGCCACTGCATCCCTCTCTTGAGCCTCTGTGTCACTCTCAAGAGCCTCTGCATCCCTCTCTTAAGCCTCTGCATCCCCTCTCCTGAGCCTCTGCGTCACTCTCAAGAGCCTCTGCATCACTCTCTTAAGCCTCTGCATCCGTCTACTGAGCCTCTGCGTCACTCTCAAGAGCATCTGCATCCCTCTTTTGTGCCTCTGCATCCCAAACTTGAGCCTCTGCATCCCTCTCTTGAGCCCCTGCATCCCTCTCTTGAGCCTCTGCATCGCTCTCTTGAGCCCCTGCATCACTCTCTTAAGCCTCTGCATCACTCTCGTAAGCCTATGAATCACTCTCTTGAGCCTCTGCATCCCTCTCTTGAACTTCTGCATCCCTCTCATGAGCCTCTGCATCACTCTCGTAAGCTTCTGAATCACTCTCTTGAGCCTCTGCATCCCTCTCTTGAACTCCTGCATCCCTCTCATGAGCCTCTGCATCCCTCTCATGAGCCTCTGCATCCCTCTCTTGAGCCTTTTTCATTACTCTCTTAGGCCTCTGTATCCCTTTCTTGAGGCTCTGCATCCTTCATTTAAGCCTCTGCATCACTCTCTTGAGCCTTTGCATCACACTCTTGACCCTCTGCATCCCTCTCTTATGCCTCTGCAACACTATCTTCAGCCTCTGCATCACTCTCTTAAACCTCTGCATCCCTCACTTGAGCCTCTGCATGCCTCTCGTAAACCTCTGCTACTCTCTCCTGCGCCTCTGCATCACTCTCTTAAGCCTGTGCATCACTCTCTAGAGCCTCTGCATCACTCCCTTGAGCCCCTGCATCTCTCTCTCAAGCCTCTGCATCCCTCTCCTGAGCCTATGCATCCCTCTCTTAAGCCTCTGCATCACTCTCTTAAGCCTCTGCATCACTCTCAATAGCCTCTGCATCACTCTCTTCAGCCTCTGCATCACCCCCTTAAGCCTCTGCTTCCGTCTCTTGATCCTCTGCATCACTCTCTTGAGCCTCTGCAGCACTCTCTTGATCGTCTGCATCACTCTCTTGAGCCTCTGCATCACTCTCTTGAGCCTCTCTATCACTCTCTTGAGCATCTGCATCACTCTCTTGAGCCTCTGCATCACTCTCTTAAGCCTCTGCATCCCTCTCTTGATTCTCTGCATCCCTCTCTTAAACCTTTGCTACACTCTCTTCCGCCTCTGCATCACTCACTTAAGCCTCTGCATCACTCTCTAGAGCCTCTTCATCACTCCCTTGAGCCCCTGCATCACTCTCTCAAACCTCTGCATCCCTCTCCTGAGCCTATGCATCCCTCTCTTAAGCCTCTGCATCACTCTCTTAAGCCTCTGCATCACTCTCTATAGCCTCTGCATCACTCTCTTGAGCCTTTCCATCACTCTCATGGGCCTCTGCATCCCTCTCTTAAGCGTCTGCATCATTCTCTTCAGCCTCTGCATCCCTCTCTTAAGCCTCTACATCATTCTCTTCAGCCTTTGCATTCTCCTCTTAAGCCTCTACATCTCTCTCTTCAGCCTCTGCATCCCTCTCTTAAGCCTCTGCATCATTCTCTTGAACCCCTGCATCATTCTCTTGAGCCTCTGCATCCCTCTCTTAAGCCTCTACATCATTCTCTTGTGCCTCTGCATCACTCTCTTGAACCTCTGCATCACTCTCTTAAGCCTCTGCATCTCTCTCTTCAGCCTCTGCATCACTCGCTTAAGCCTCTGCATCCCTCTCTTGAGCCTCTGCATCCCTCTCTTAAGCCTCTGCAACACTCTTTTCAGCCTATGCATCACTCTCTTAAGCCTCTGCATCCCTCTCTTGAGCCTCTGCATCCCTCTCTTAAGACTCTGCAACACTCTCTTCAGCCTCTGCATCATTCTCTTAAGCCTTTTCATCACTCTCTTGAGCCTCTGCATCCCTCTCTTAAACCTCAAGAGAGACGCTCAAGAGAGTGATGCAAAGGCTCAAGAGAGTGATACAGAGGCTCAAGAGAGTGATGCAAAGGCTCAAGAGAGTGATGCAAAAGCTGAAGAGAGTGATGCAGAAGCATAAGAGGGTGATGCAGGGGCTTAGGAGAGTGATGCAGATGCTCAAGAGAGTGATGCAGAGGCTCTAGAGAGGGATTCAGAGGCTCAAGAGATAGATGCAGAGGCTTAAGAGAGTGATGCAGAAGCTCAAGAGAGTGATGCAGAGGCTCAAGAGAGGGATGTAGAGGCTCAAGGGAGTGATGCAGAGGCTCAAGAGAGTGATGCAGAGGCCTAGGAGAATGATGCAGAGGCTCAAGAGAGGGATACAGAGGCTGAAGAGAGTGATGCAGAGGCTTAAGAGAGGGATGCCGATACCCAAGACAGTGATTCAGAGGCTTACGAGAGTGACGCAGAGGCTTAAGAGAGTGATTGAGAGGCTTAAGAGAGGGATGCAGGGGCTCAAGAAATGGATGCAGAGGTGCAAGCGAGTGATGCAAAGGCTGAAGTGAGAGATGCAGAGGCTTAAAAACGTGATGCAGAGGCTCAAAATAGGGATGCAGAGGCTTAAGAGGGTGATGCAGAGGCTCAAGCGAGTGATGCAGAGGTTCCAGAGAATGATGCAGAGACTGAAGAGAGTGATACAGAGGCTCAAGAGAGTGATGCAGACGCTCAAGAGTATGATGCCGAGACTCAAGAGAGGGATGCAGAGGCTCAAGAGAATGATGCAGAGGATGAAGAGAGTGATGCAGAGGCTTAAGAGAGTAATGCAGAGGCTCAAGAGAGTGATGCAGAGGATGAAGAGAGGGATGCAAGGGCTTAAGAGAGTAATGCAGAGGCTCAAGAGAGTGATGCAGAGGATGAAGAGAGGGATGCAGAGGTTCAAGAGAATGATGCAGAGGATGAATCACTTTCTTATCACTTCGATCACTTTCTTAAGCCTCTGCATCACTCCCAAGAGCCTCTGCATCCAACTCTTGTGCCTCTTCATCCCTCACATGAGCCTCTGCATCCCTCTCTTGAGCCTCTGCATCACTCTCTTAAACTCCTGCATCCCTCTCATGAGCCTTTGCATCCCTCACTTGAGCCTTTGCATCACTCTCTTAAGCCACTGCATCCCTCTCTTGAACCTCTGCGTCACTCTCAAAAGCCTCTGCATCCACCTCTTGTGCCTCTGCTTCCCTCACTTGAGCCTCTGCATCCCTCTCTTGAGCCCCTGCATCCCTCTCTTGAGCCTCTGCTTCGCTCTCTTGAGCCTCTGCATCCCTCTCGTAAGCCTCTGCATCACTCTCTTAAGCCTCTGCATCACTCTCGTAAGCCTCTGAATCACTCTGTTGAGCCTCTGATTCACTCTCTTGAGCCTCTCTATCACTCTTACGAGAGCTTACGAGAGTGATGCAGAGAATCAAGAGAGTGATGCACAGGCTCGAGAGAGTTATGCAGAGGCCTCAAGAGAGGGATTCAGAGGCTTAAGAGAGTGATGCAGAGGCTGAAGAGAGTGTTGCAGAGGCTCAAGAGAGGGATGAAGAGGCTGAAGAGAGTGATGCAGAGGCTCAAGAGAGGGATGCAGAGGCTCAAGAGTGTGATGCACAGGCTTAAGCGAGTGAGGCCGAGGCTTATTAGAGGGATGCAGAGGCTCAAGAAAGTAATGCAGAGACTTAAGAGGGTGATGCAGAGGCTCAAGAGAGTGATGCAGAGGCTTGAGAGAGGGATGCAGGGGCTCAAGAGAGTGATGCAGAGGCTTCACAGAGGGATGCAGAGGCTCAAGAAAGGGATGTAGAGGCCCAAGAGAGGGATGCAGAGGCTCAAGAGAGGGAAGCAGAGGCTCAAATGAGGGATGCAGAGGCACAAGAGAGGGATGCAGAGGCTCTTGAGAGTGATGCAGAGGCTCAAGAGAGGGATGCAGAGGCTTAAGAGAGTGATGCAAAGGTTCAAGAGAGGGATGCAGAGGCTCATGAGAGGGATGCAGGAGTTCAAGAGAGGGATGCAGAGGCTCAAGAAAGGGATACTTAAGAGAGTAATGCAAAGGCTCAAGAGAGGGATGCAGAGGCTCATGAGAGGGATGAAGGAGTTCAAGATAGGGATGCAGAGGCTCAAGAGAGTAGTTCAGAGGCTTACGAGAGTGATGCAGTGGCTTAAGAGAGCGATGCAGAGGCCTAAGAGAGGGATGCAGAGGCTCAAGAGAGGGATGCAGAGGCTTAAGAGAGGGATGCAGGGGCTCAAGAGAGTGATGCAGAGGCTCAAGAGAGTGGTGCAGAGGCTCTAGAGAGGGATGCAGAGGCAAAAGAGAGCGATGCAGAGGCTCTTGAGAGTGACGCAGAAGATCAAGAGAGGGATGCAGAGGCTTAAGAGAGTGATGCAAAGGCTAAGGAGAGTGATGCAGAGGCTCACGAGAGGGATGGAGCTAAATTTGGGCTCTCTGCATGTATTCGCAGTTTGAAATTACGACATTTTTTATATCGAAAATATGCCAATTACTGAAAGCAGCGATTGGTCACATTTTGTCCAAACCCTCCCTGCAGTTTGCAAATTATCCCAAACATCCCAAATTCGACCCTTGAGCCATATTTTGGAGCAAAGTTCTGGCTCTCTGTACATATTCGCAGGTTGAAATTACGATATTTTATATCGAAAATATGTCAATTACTGAAACCAGCGATGGGTCACATTTTGCCCCTCCCCCCTGCAGTTTTCAAAATATCCCAAACATCTCAAATTCGACGCTTGAGCCATATTTTGGAACCAAAATCGGGCTCTCTGCACGTATTCGCAGTGTGAAATTACGAATTTTTATTCCGAAAATATGTCAATTACTGAGAGAGTCGACGGGTCACATATTGCCCAAACCCCCTGCAGTTTTCAAAATATCCCAAACATCCCAAATTCGACCCTTGAGCTATATTTTGCAGCCAAATTCTGGCTCTCTGCATGTATTCGCAGTTTGAAATTACGAATTTTTATACTGAAAATATGCCAATAACTGAAAGCAGCGATGGGGTCACAATTTGCCCAAACCCCCCTGCAGTTTGCAAAATATCTGAAACATCCCAAATTCGACCCTTGAGCCATATTTTGGAGCCAAATTCTGGCTTTCTGCACGCATTCCCAGTTTGAAATTACGAATTTTTATACCGAAAATATGCCAATTACTGAAAGCGGCGATGGATCACATTTTGCCCAAACCCTCCCTGCAGTTTTTAAAATATCCAAACATCCCAAATTCGACACTTGAGCCATATTTTGAAGCCAAATTCGGGCTCTTATCACGTATTTGCAGTTTGAAATTACGTCATTATATACCGAAAATATGCCAATTACTGAGAGAAGCGATGGGTCACATGTTGACTAAACCCTCCCTGCAGTTTTCAAAATATCTCAAACATCCCAAATTCGACCCGTGAGCAATATTTTGGAGCCAAATTTTGGCTTTCTGTATTTATTCGCAGTTTGAAATTTCGACTTTTTATACCGAAAATATGCCAATTACTGAAAGTTTGTATTATCAGTTTGAAATTACGACTATTTATTTCGAAAATATATCAATTACTGAGAGAAGCGATGGGTCACATGTTGACTAAACCCTCCCTGCAGTTTTCAAAATATCCCAAATTTGACACTTGACCCATATTTTGGAGCCAAATTTTGGCTTTCTGCATGTATTCGTAGCTTGAAATTACGAATTTTTATACCGATAATATGCCAATTACTGAGAGCGGCTAAGGATCACATTTTCCCCAAACCCTCCATGCAGTTCTCAAAATATCCCAAACATCCCAAATTTGACCATTGAGCTATATTTTGGAGCCAAATTCTGGCTCTCTGCACGTATTCCCAGTTTGAAATTACGAATTTTTTTACCGAAAATATGCCAATTACTGAAAGCAGCAATGGGCCACATTTGACCCAATACCCCCTGCAGTTTTCAAAATATCCCAAACATCACAAATTCGACCCTTGAGCTATACTTTGGAGCCAAATTTTGGCTCTCTGCATGTATTCGCAATTTGAAATTACGACTTTTTATATCGAAAATATGCCAATCGAAAGCAGCGATTGGTCACATTATGCCCAAACCTTCCCTGCAGTTTGCAAATTATCCCAAACATCCCAAATTCGACCCTTGAGCCATATTTTGGAGCAAAATTCTGGCTCTCTGTACATATTCGCAAGTTGAAATTACGATATTTTATATCGAAAATATGCCAATTACTGAAACCAGCGATGGGTCACATTTTGCCCCCCCCCCTGCAGTTTTCAAAGTATCAAAAACATCTCAAATTCGACGCTTGAGCCATATTTTGGAACCAAAATCGGGCTCTCTGCACGTATTCGCAGTGTGAAATTACGAATTTTTATTCCGAAAATATGTCAATTACTGAGAGAGTCGATAGGTCACATATTGCCCAAACCCCCCCTGCAGTTTTCAAAATATCCCAAACATCCCAAATTCGACCCTTGAGCTATATTTTGCAGCCAAATTCTGGCTCTCTGCATGTATTCGAAGTTTGAAATTACGAATTTTTATACTGAAAATATGCCAATAACTGAAAGTAGCGATGGGTCACAATTTGCCCAAACCCCCCTGAAGTTTGCAAAATATCTGAAACATCCCAAATTCGACCCTTGAGCCATATTTTGGAGCCAAATTCTGGCTTTCTGCACGCATTCCCAGTTTGAAATTACGAATTTTTATACCGAAAATATGCCAATTACTGAAAGCGGCGATGGATCACATTTTGCCCAAACCCTCCCTGCAGTTTTCAAAATATCCAAACATCCCAAATTCGACCCTTGAGCCATATTTTGAAGCCAAATTCGGCCTCTCATCACGTATTCGCTGTTTGAAATTACGTAATTTTATACCGAAAATATGCCAACTACTGAAAGAAGCGATGGGTCACATGTTGCCTAAACCCTCCCTGCAGTTTTCAAAATATCCCAAACATCCCAAATTCGACCCGTGAGCAATATTTTGGAGCCAAATTTTGGCTTTCTGCATTTATTCGCAGTTTGAAATTTCGACTTTTTATACCGAAAATATGCCAATTACTGAAAGCGGCAAGGGATCACATTTTGCTCAAACCTCCTGCAGTTTTCAAAATATCCCAAACATCCCAAATTTGACCCTTGAGCCATATTTTGTAGCCAAATTGGGGCTCTCTGCACATATTCGCAGTTTGAAATTACGAATTTTTATACCGAAAATATGTAAATTACGGAGAGCCGCGAAGGATCACATTTTGCCCAAACCCCCCTGCAAATTTCAAATTATCCCAAACATCCAAAATTTTACCCGTGAGCTATATTTTGGAGCCAAATTCTGGCTCTCTGCATGTATTCGCAGTTTGAAATTACGAATTTTTATACCGAAAATATGCTAATTACTGAGAACGGCGACGGATCACATTTTCGCCATACCCTCCCAGCAGTTTCCAAAATATCCCAAACATCCCAAATTTGACACTTGACCCATATTTTGGAGCCAAATTTTGGCTTTCTGAACGTATTCGTAGTTTGAAATTACGATTTTTTATACCGATAATATGCCAATTACTGAGAGCGGCTAAGGATCACATTTTCCCCAAACCCTAAATGCAGTTTTCAAAATATCCCAAACATCCCAAATTCGACCATTGAGCTATATTTTGGAGCCAAATTCTGGCTCTCTGCACGTATTCGCAGTTTGAAATTATGACTTTTTGTACCGAAAATATGCCAATTACTGAGAGCGGCGATGGATCACATTTTGCTCAAACCCTCCCTTCAGTTTTCAAAATATTCCAAACATCCCAAATTCGACCGTTGAGCCAAATTTTGGAGCCAAATTCCGGCTTTCTTCTTTTTTTCGCAGTTTAAAACTACGACATTTAATACCGAAAATATGCCAATTACTGAAAGCAGCGATGGGCCACATTTGACCCAATCCCCCCTGCAGTTTTCAAAATATCCCAAACATCACAAATTCGACCCTTGAGCTATATTTTGGAGCCAAATTTTGGCTCTCTGCATGTATTCGCAGTTTGAAATTACGACTTTTTATATCGAAAATATGCCAATTACTGAAAGCACCGATGGGTCACATTTTGTCCAAACCCTCCCTGCAGTTTGCAAATTATCCCAAACATCCCAAATTCGACCCTTGAGCCATATTTTCGAGCAAAATTCTGGCTCTCTGTACATATTCGCAGGTTGAAATTACGATATTTTATATCGAAAATATGCCAATTACTGAAACCAGCGATGGGTCACATTTTGCCCCCCCCCCCTGCAGTTTTCAAAATATCCCAAACATCTCAAATTCGACGCATGAGCCATATTTTTTAACCAAAATCGGGCTCTCTGCACGTATTCGCAATGTGAAATTACGAATTTTTATTCCGAAAATATGTCAATTACTGAGAGATTCGATGGGTCACATATTGCCCAAACCCCCCTGCAGTTTTCAAAATATCCCAAACATCCCAAATTCGACCCTTGAGCTATATTTTGCAGCCAAATTCTGGCTCTCTGCATGTATTCGCAGTTTGAAATTACGAATTTTTATACTGAAAATATGTTAATAACTGAAAGCAGCGATGGGTCACAATTTGCCCAAACCCCCCTGCAGTTTCCAAAATATCTGAAACATCCCAAAATCGACCCTTGAGCCTTATTTTGGAGCCAAATTCTGGCTTTCTGCACGCATTTCCAGTTTGAAATTACGAATTTTTATACCGGAAATATGCCAATTACTGAAAGCGGCGATGGGTCACATGTTGCCTAAACCCTCCCTGCAGTTTTCAAAATATCCCAAACATCCCAAATTCTACCCGTGAGCAATATTTTGGAGCCAAATTTTGGCTTTCTGCATTTATTCACAGTTTAAAATTTCGACTTTTTATACCGAAAATATGCCAATTACTGAAAGCGGCAATGGATCACATTTTGCTCAAACCTCCTGCAGTTTTCAAAATATCCCAAACATCCCAAATTTGACCCTTGAGCCATATTTTGTAGCCAAATTCTGGCTCTCTGCACATATTCGCAGTTTGAAATTACGACTTTTTATACCGAAAATATGTAAATTACGGAGAACCGCGATGGATCACATTTTGCCCAAACCCCCCTGCAAATTTCAAATTATCCCAAACATCTAAAATTTTACCCTTGAGCTATATTTTGGAGCCAAATTCTGGCTCTCTGCATGTATTCGCAGTTTGAAGTTACGAATATTTATACCGAAAATATGCTAATTACTGAGAGCTGCGATGGATCACATTTTCGCCATACCCTCCCTGCAGTTTTCAAAATATCCTAAACATCCCAAATTAGACGCTTGAGCCATATTTTGGAGCCAAATTCTGGCTCTCTGCACATATTCGCAGATTGAAATTACGACTTTTTATACCGAAAATATGCTAATTACTGAGAGCAGCGATGGATCATATTTTCGCCATACCCTCCCTGCAGTTTCCAAAATATCCCAAACATCCCAAATTTGACACTTGACCCATATTTTGGAGCCAAATTCTGGCTCTCTTCATGTATTCGCAGTTTGAAATTACGAATTTTTATACTGAAAATATGCCAATAACTGAAAGCAGCGATGGGTCACAATTTGCCCAAAACCCCTCACAGTTTGCAAAATATCTTAAACATCCCAAATTCGACCCTTGAGCCATATTTTGGAGCCAAATTCTGGCTTTCTGCACGCATTCCCAGTTGGAAATTACGAATTTTTATACCGAAAATATGCCAATTACTGAAAGCGGCGATGGATCACATTTTGCCCAAACCCTCCCTGCAGTTTTCAAAATATCCAAACATCCCAAATTCGACCCTTGAGCCATATTTTGAAGCCAAATTCGGGCTCTCATCACGTATTCGCAGTTTGAAATTACGTCATTTTATACCGAAAATATGCCAATTACTGAGAGAATCGATTGGTCACATGTTGCCAAACCCTCCCTGCAGTTTTCAAAATATCCCAAACATCCCAAATTCGACCCGTGAGCAATATTTTGGTGCCAAATTTTGGCTTTCTGCATTTATTCACAGTTTGAAATTTCGACTTTTTATACCGAAAATATGCCAATTACTGAAAGCGGCAATGGATCACATTTTGCTCAAACCTCCTGCAGTTTTCAAAATATCCCAAACATTCCAAATTTGACCCTTGAGCCATATTTTGTAGCCAAATTGGGGCTCTCTGCACATATTCGCAGTTTGAAATTACGACTTTTTATACCGAAAATATGTAAATTACGGAGAGCCGCGATGGATCACATTTTGCCCAAACCCCCCTGCAAATTTCAAAATATCCCAAACATCCAAAATTTTACCCTTGAGCTATATTTTGGAGCCAAATTCTGGCTCTCTGCACATATTCGCAGTTTGAAATTATGAGTTTTATACCGAAAATATGCTAATTACTGAGAGCGGCGATGGATCATATTTTCGCCATACCCTCCCTGCAGTTTCCAAAATATCTCAAACATCCCAAATTTGACACTTGACCCATATTTTGGAGCCAAATTCTGGCTCTCTGCATGTATTCGCAGTTTGAAATTACGAATTTTTATACTGAAAATATGCCAATAACTGAAAGCAGCGATGGGTCATAATTTGCCCATCCCCCCCTACAGTTTGCAAAATATCTGAAACATCCCAAATTCGACCCTTGAGCCATATTTTGGAGCCAAATTCTGGCTTTCTGCACGCATTCCCAGTTTGAAATTACGAATTTTTATACCGAAAATATGCCAATTACTGAAAGCGGCGATGGATCACAATTTGCCCAAACCCTCCCTGCAGTTTTCAAATTATCCAAACATCCTAAATTCGACCCTTGAGCCATATTTTGAAGCCAAATTCGGGCTCTCATCACGTATTCGCAGTTTGAAATTACGTCATTTTATACCGAGAATATGCCAATTACAGAGAGAAGCGATGGGTCACATGTTGCCTAAACCCTCCCTGCAGTTTTCAAAATATCCCAAACATCCCAAATTCGACATGTGAGCAATATTTTGGAGCCAAATTTTGGCTTTCTGCATTTATTCGCAGTTTGAAATTTCGACTTTTTATACCGAAAATATGCCAATTACTGAAAGCGGCAATGGATCACATTTTGCTCAAACCTCCTGCAGTTTTCAAAATATCCCAAACATCCCAAATTCGACCCTTGAACCATATTTTGTAGCCAAATTGGGGATCTCTGCACATATTCGCAGTTTGAAATTACGACTTTTTATACCGAAAATATGTAAATTACGGAGAGCCGCGATGGATCACATTTTGCCCAAACCCCCCTGCAAATTTCAAATTATCCCAAACATCCAAAATTTTACCCTTGAGCTATATTTTGGAGCCAAATTCTGGCTCTCTGCATGTATTCGCAGTTTGAAGTTACGAATATTTATACCGAAAATATGTTAATTACTGAGAGCTGCGATGGATCACATTTTCGCCATACCCTCCCTGCAGTTTTCAAAATATCCCAAACATCCCGAATTAGACGCTTGAGCCATATTTTGGAGCCAAATTCCGGCTTTCTGCATTTATTCGCAGTTTGAAACTACGACATTTAATACCGAAAATATGCCAATTACTGAAAGAGGCGATGGATCACATTTTGCCCAAACCCTCCCTGCAGTTTTTAAAATATCCCAAACATCCCAAATTCGACCCTAGAGCCATATTTTAGAGCCTAATTCTGGCCATCTGCATATATTCACAATTTGAAATTACGATATTTTATACCGAAAATATGCCAATTACTGAAAGCAGCGCTGAGCCACATTTGACCCAATCCCCCCTGCAGTTTTCAAAATATCCCAAACATCACAAACTCGACCCTTGAGCTATACTTTGGAGCCAAATTTTGGCTCGCTGCATGTATTCGCAATTTGAAATTACGACTTTTTATATCGAAAATATGCCAATTACTGAAAGCAGCGATTGGTCACATTTTGTCCAAACCCTCCCTGCCGTTTGCAAATTATCCCAAACATCCCAAATTCGACCCTTGAGCCATATTTTGGAGCAAAATTCTAGCTCTCTGTACATATTCGCAGGTTGAAATTACGATATTTTATATCGAAAATATGCCAATTACTGAAACCAGCGATGGGTCACATTTTGCCCCCCCCCCCTGCAGTATTCAAAGTATCCCAAATATCTCAAATTCGACGCTTGAGCCATATTTTGGAACCAAAATCGGGCTCTCTGCACGTATTCGCAGTGTGAAATTACGAATTTTTATTCCGAAAATATGTCAATTACTGAGAGAGTCGATGGGTCACATATTGCCCAAAGCCCCTTGCAGTTTTCAAAATATCCCAAACATCCCAAATTCGACAATTGAGCTATATTTTGCAGCCAAATTCTGGCTCTCTGCATGTATTCGCAGTTTGAAATTACGAATTTTTATACTGAAAATATGCCAATAACTGAAAGCACCGATGGGTCACAAATTTCCCAAACCCCCCTGCAGTTTGCAAAATATCTGAAACATCCCAAATTCGACCCTTGAGCCATATTTTGGAGCCAAATTCTGGCTTTCTGCACGCATTCCCAGTTTGAAATTACGAATTTTTATACCGAAAATATGCCAATTACTGAAAGCGGCGATGGATCACATTTTGCCCAAACCCTCCCTGCAGTTTTTAAAATATCCAAACATCCCAAATTCGACCCTTGAGCCATATCTTGAAGTCAAATTCGGCCTCTCACCACGTATTCCCAGTTTGAAATTACGCCATTTTATACCGAAAATATGCCAATACTGAGAGAAGCGATGGGTCACATGTTGCCTAAACCCTCCCTGCAGTTTTCAAAATATCCCAAACATCCCAAATTCGACCCGTGAGCAATATTTTGTAGCCAAATTTTTGGCTTTCTGCAATTATTCGCAGTTTGAAATTTCGACTTTTTATACCGAAAATATGCCAATTACTGAAAGCGGCAAGGGATCACATTTTGCTCAAACCTCCTGCAGTAATTTGGCTCCAAAATATGGCTCAAGCTTCGAATTTGGGAAGTTTGGGATATTTTGAAAACTGCAGGGGGATTTGAGCACAATGTGACCCAGACCCGCTCACAGTAATTGCCATATTTTCGGAATAAAAAGTCGTAATTTCAAACTGGGAACACGTGCAGAGAGCCAGAGTTTAGCTCCAAAATATGGCTCACGCGCCGATCTTGGAATGTTTAGGATATTTTCAAAACTGCAGAGGGGTTTGGCCAAATGTGACCCTTCGCTGCTCACAGTAATTGGCGTATTTTCGGTATAAAAATCGTAACTTCAAACTGCGAACACGTGCCGAGAGCTAGAATTTGGCTCCAAAATATGGCTCAAGCGTCGAATTTGGGATGTTTGAGATATTATGAACACTGCAAAGAGGGTTTGGGCAAAATGTGACCCATCTCCGCTCTCAGTAATTGACATATTTTCGGTATAAAAAGTCGAAATTTCAAACTGCAAATACGTGCAGAGAGCCAGAATTTGGCTCTAAAATATGGCTCAAGGTTCGAATTTGGGATGTTTGGAATATTTTGAAAACTACAGGGGAGGTTTGGGCAAAATGTGACCCATCGCCGCTCTCAGTAATTGACATATTTTCGGTATAAAAAGTAGTAATTTCAAACTGCGAACACGTGCCGAGAGCCAGAATTTGGCTGCAAAATATGGCTCTAGCTTCGAATTTGGGAAGTTTGGGATATTTTGAAAACTGCAGGGGGATTTAAGCAAAATGTGACCCAGCGCCGCTCTCAGTAATTGGCATATTTTCGGAATAAAACGTCGTAATTTCAAACTGGGAACACGTGCAGAGAGCCAGAATTTAGCTCCAAAATATGGCTCACGCGCCGAACTTGGAATGTTTGGGATATTTTCAAAACTGCAGAGGGGTTTGGCCAAATGTGACCCTTCGCTGCTCACAGTAATTGGCGTATTTTCGGTATAAAAATCGTAACTTCAAACTGCGAACACGTGCCGAGAGCTAGAATTAGGCTCGAAAATATGGCTCAAGCGTCGAATTCGGGATGTTTGGGATATTTTGAAAACTGAAGATGGGGGGGGGGGATTAACCCAATATGTGACCCATCGCCGCTCTCAGTAATTTGCATATTTTCGGTATAAGAAGTCATAATTTCAAATTGCGAATACGTGCAGAGAGCCAGAATTGGAATTTTTCCAATTTTGCCAAAAGCCAAATTCTGGCTTTTTGCTTTTTTTCGCAGTTTGAAACTACGACATTTAATACCGAAAATATGCCAATTACTGAAAGAGGCGATGGATCACATTTTGCCCAAACCCTCCCTGCAGTTTTCAAAATATCCCAAACATCCCAAATTCGACCCTAGAGCCATATTTTGGAGCCTAATTCTGGCCATCTGCATATATTCGCAAGTTGAAATTACGATATTTTGTACCGAAAATATGCCAATTACTGAAAGCAGCGATGGGTCACATTTGCCCCAATCCCCCCTGCAGTTTTCAAAATATCCTAAACATCACAAATTCGACCCTTAAGCTATATTTTGGAGCTAAATTTTGGCTCTCTGCATGTATTATCAGTTTGAAATTACGACTTTTTATATCGAAAATATGCCAATTACTGAAAGCAGAGATGGGTCACATTTTGTCCAAACCCTCCCTGCAGTTTGCAAATTATCCCAAACATCCCAAATTCGACCCTTGTGCCATATTTTGGAGCAAAATTCTGGCTCTCTGTACATATTCGAAGGTTGAAATTACGATATTTTATATCGAAAATATGCCAATTACTGAAACCAGCGATGGGTCACATTTTGCCTCCCCCCCTGCAGTTTTCAAAATATCAAAAACATCTAAAATTCGACGCTTGAGCCATATTTGGAACCAAAATCGGGCTCTCTGCTCGTATTCGCAGTGTGAAATTACGAATTTTTATTCCGAAAATGTGTCAATTACTGAGAGAGTCGATGGGTCACATATTGCCCAAACCCCCCTGCAGTTTTCAAAATATCCCAAACATCCCAAGTTTGCTAACAAATATCCCAAACATCCCAAGGCTGCTATATTTTGCAGCCAAATTCTGGCTCTCTGCATGTAATCGCAGTTTGAAATTACGAATTTTTATACTGAAAATATGCCAATAACTGAAAGCAGCGATGGGTCACAATTTGCCCAAACCCCCCTGCAGTTTGCAAAATATCTGAAACATCCCAAATTCGACCCTTGAGCCATATTTTGGAGCCAAATTCTGGCTTTCTTCACGCATTTCCAGTTTGAAATTACGAATTTTTATACCGAAAATATGTCAATTACTGAGAGAAGCGATGGGTCACATTTTGCCCAAACCCTCCCTGAAGTTTTCAAAATATCTAAACATCCCAAATTCGACCCTTGAGCCATATTTTGATATGGCTAGTGATTTAATATAGTGATTTAGAGATATAGTGATTCAAGCAAAATATCTTCGAATTAGGCAATATTTTGCCGTTTTTCCACGTTTTTGTGAATTTTCAGTTTATGGGTATTAATTCACTATATATACGATAAAAATGATGCAAACACATAATTGATTAGATAATAACCTTAAATACTTCATTTTCAATTAACTATTTGTTTCTCGTTAAAATACTGAGTAAGATATTGAAAAGGGGAGAAGTTCTGTTTTTATTGCATATATCGACGTTTCAGCCGGATTAGAGCGGTTTTCGTGTACATCTTCCATCGGTAATATAAACGGAAAATCAGGAACATTTTAGTTAATTCTAATGAAAACACATTGATTTTCATCATTTGTATTGGAAACAACATTGTCATATGTCTTTTCTTGGATCTAAATAATGCAAACCTCGCTCTATGATTTGAAGTTAAAATTCTCATGTATGGTAAAATAGTGACTTTTTTCACGTTTTCCATGTAGTGTGATTTTACGTAAATATATTCGTTTTTACCAATATTTCGATACTACTTCATGTTTTCTCACGATATGGGATTTAGCCTTCAAATCTCAGAATTTCGCATAATATTGCATTTTAAACAAGTTTTCTAGCATTTTATTTCGTACGAAAAATCATCGAATTTAGCAATATTTTGACGTTTATGTGATTTAAACAAAAAATTATCGAATTAGACAATATTTTGCCGTTTTTCTACGTTTTTGTGAATTTTCAGTTTATTGTTATTAATTCATTAAATATACGATAAAAATGATGCAAACACATAATTGATAAGAAATTAACCTTAAATACTTCATTTTCAATCTCATAATATTGCATTTTAAGCAAGTTTTCTAGCATTTTGTTTCGTATGAAAAATCATCGAATTTAGCAATATTTTGACGTTTATCATCCCCTTTTCCTTTATGTGATTTAAACAAAATATCATCGAATTAGGCAATATTTTGCCGTTTTTCCACGTTTTTGTGAATTTTCAGTTTATTGTTATTAATTAATTAATTATTCAATATAAATGATGCAAACACATAATTGATTAGAAATTAACCTTAATTACTTCAATTTCAATCATCTATTTGTTTCTCGTTAAAATACTGAGTAAGATATTGAAAAGGGGAGAAGTTCTGTTTTTATTGCATATATCGACGTTTCAGCTGGAATAGAGCGGTTTTCGTGTACATCTTCCATCGGTAATATAAACGGAAAATCAGGAACATTTTAGTTAATTCTAATGAAAACACATTGATTTTCATCATTTGTATTGGAAACAACATTGTCATATGTCTTTTCTTGGATCTAAATAATACGAAACCTCGCTCTATGATTTGAAGTTAAAATCCTCATATATGGTAAAATAGTGACTTTTTTCACGTTTTCCATGTAGTTTGATATTACGTAAATATATTAATTTTTACCAATATTTCGATACTATTTCATGTAGTATCACGAGATGTGATTTGGCGTTTAAATCTCAGAATGTCGCATAATATAGCATTTTAAGCAAGTTTTCTTGCATTTTGTTTCGTACGAAAAATCATCGAATTTAGCAATATTTTGACGATTATCATCCCCTTTTTCTCAATGTGATTTAAACAAAATATCATCGAATTAGGCAATATTTTGCCGTTTTTCCACGTTTTTGTGAATTTTCAGTTTATGGGTATTAATTCACTATATATTCGTAAAAATTATGCAAACACATAATTGAGAGAGAGGCTTAAGAGAGAGATGCAGAGGCTTAAGAGAGTGATGCACAGGTTGAAGAGAGTGATGCAGAGGCCCAAGAGAATGATGTAGAGGCTTAAGAGAGGGATGCAGAGGCTCAAGAGAATGATGCAGGGGCTCAAGAAAATGATGCAGAGGATCAAGAGAGTGATGCAGAGGCTTAAGAGAGGAATGCAGAGGCTGAAGAGAATGTTGCAGAGGCTTAAGAGAGGGATGCAGAGGCTTAAGAGAGTGATGCAGAGGCTCAAGAGAGGGATGCAGAGGCTCAAGAGAGTGATTCAGAGGCTTACGAGAGTGATGCAGAGGCTTAAGAGAGTGATGCAGAGGCTTAGGAGAGGGATGCAGGGACTCAAGAGAGGGATGCAGAGGCTCAAGATAGGGATGCAGGGGCTCAAGAGAGGGATGCAGAGGCTCAAGATAGGGATGCAGGGGCTCAAGAGAGGGATGCGGAGGCTCAAGTGAGGGATGCAGAGGCACAAGAGAGGGATGCAGAGGCTCTTGAGAGTGACGCAGAGGCTCATGAGAGGGATGCAGAGGCTTACGAGAGTGATGCAAAGGCTAAGGAGAGGGATGCAGAGGCTCATGAGAGGGATGCAAGAGTTCAAGAGAATGATGCAGAGGCTCAAGAAAGGGATGCAGAGGCTTAAGAAAGTGATGCAGAGGCTCAAAAAAGGGATGAAGAGGCTTAAGAAAGTGAAGCAGAGGCTCAAAAAGGGATGCAGAGGCTTACGATAGGGATGTAGAAGCTTAAGAGAGTGATGCAAAGGCTCAGGAGAGGGATGCAAAGGCTCATTAGAGGGATGTAGGAGTTCAAGAGAATGATGCAGAAGCTCACGAAAGGGATGCAGAGGCTTAAGAAAGTGATGCAGAGGCTCAAAAAAGGGATGCAGAGGCTTAAGAGAGGGATGCAGAGGCTCAGGAGAGTGATGCAAAGGCTCAAGAGAGTGATGCAGAGGCTGAAGAGAGTAATGCAGAGGCATAAGAGAGGGATGCAAAGGCTCAAGAGAGGGATGCAGAGGCTTAAGAGAGTGATGCATAGGCTGAAGAGAGTGTTGCAGAGGCTTAAGAGAGGGATGCAGAGGCTCAAGAGAGTGATGCAAAGGGTCAAGAGAGGGATGCAGAGGCTTAAGAGAAGGATGCAGAGGATCAAGAGAGTGATGCAGAGGCTGAAGAGAGAGATGGTAAGGCTTAAGAGTGCATCACACTCTCTTCAGCCTCTGCATCACTCTCTTGAGCCTTTGCATCACTCTCTTGAGCCTCTGCATCACTCTCTTACGCCTCTGCATCCCTCTCTTGAGCCTCTGCATCCCTCTCTTGAGCCTCTGCATCCCTCTCTTGAGCCTGTTCATCCCTCTCTTTAGCCTCTGCATCCCTCTCTTGAGCCTCTGCACCACTCTCTTAAGCCTCTGCATCACTCTCGTAAACCTCTAAATCACTCTCATGAGCCTCTCTATCACTCTCTTTAGCCCCTGCATCCGTCTATTGAGCCTCTGCATCTCTCTCATTAGCCTCGGCATCACCCTCTTAAGCCTCTGCATCCCTCTTTTGAGCCTCTGCATCACTTTCTTAAGCCTCTGCATCCGTTTCTGGAGCCTCTGCATCTCTCTCTTCAACTCCTCCATCCCTCTCATGAGGCTTTGCATCCTTCTCTTGAGCCTTTGCATCACTCGCTTAAGCCTCTACATCCCTCTCTTGAGCCTCTGCATCACTCTCATGAGCCTCTGCACCAAACGCTTGAGCCTTTGCATCACTCTCTTAAGCCTCTGCATCACTCTCGTAAACCTCTAAATCACTCTCATGAGCCTCTCTATCACTCTCTTTAGCCCCTGCATCCGTCTATTGAGCCTCTGCATCTCTCTCATGAGCCTCGGCATCACCCTCTTAAGCCTCTGCATCCCTCTTTTGAGCCTCTGCATCACTTTCTTAAGCCTCTGCATCCGTTTCTGGAGCCTCTGCATCTCTCTCTTCAACTCCTCCATCCCTCTCATGAGGCTTTGCATCCTTCTCTTGAGCCTTTGCATCAGTCGCTTAAGCCTCTACATCCCTCTCTTGAGCCTCTGCATCACTCTCATGAGCCTCTGCACCAAACGCTTGAGCCTTTGCATCACTCTCTTAAGCCTCTGCATCACTCTCGTAAACCTCTAAATCACTCTCATGAGCCTCTCTATCACTCTCTTTAGCCCCTGCATCCGTCTATTGAGCCTCTGCATCACTCTCATGAGCCTCGGCATCACCCTCTTAAGCCTCTGCATCCCTCTTTTGAGCCTCTGCATCACTTTCTTAAGCCTCTGCATCCGTTTCTGGAGCCTCTGCATCTCTCTCTTCAACTCCTCCATCCCTCTCATGAGGCTTTGCATCCTTCTCTTGAGCCTTTGCATCACTCGCTTAAGCCTCTACATCCCTCTCTTGAGCCTCTGCATCACTCTCATGAGCCTCTGCACCAAACGCTTGAGCCTTTGCATCACTCTCTTAAGCCTCTGCATCACTCTCTTGGTCCTCTGCATCCCTCTCTTGAGCCCCTGCATCCTTCTCTTATGCCTCTGCATCACTCTCAAGAGCCTCTGCATCCCCCTCTTGTGCCTCGGCATCCCTCACTTGAGCCTCTGCATCCTTCTCTTGAGCCCCTGCATCCCTCTCTTGAGCCTCTGCATCCCTCTCTTGAGCCTCTGCATCCTTCTCTTAAGCCTCTGCAACACTCTCTTCAGCCTCTGCATCACTCCCTTCAGCCTCTGCATCAACACTCTTCAGCCTCTGCATCACTCTCTTAAGCCTCTGCATCCCTCTCATGAGCCTCTGCATCCCTCTCTTAAACCTCTGCAACACTCTCTTCAGCCTCTTCATCACTTTCTTGAGCCTTTGCATCACTCTCTTAAGCCTCTGCATCACTCTCGTAATCCTCTGAATCACTCTCTTGAGCCTCTGCATCCCTCTCTTGAACTCCTGCATCCCTCTCATGAGCCTCTGCATCCCTCTCTTGAGCCTTTGAATCACTCTCTTAAGCCTCTGCATCCCTCTCTTGAGCCTCTGCATCACTCTCAAGAGCCTCTGCATCCCTCGCTTGTGCCTCAGCATCCCTCACATGAGCCTCTGCATCCCTCTCTTGAGCCTCTGCATCCTTCTCTTGGGCCTCTACATCCCTCTCTTGAGCCTCTGCATCCCTCTCTTAAGCCTTTGCATCACTCTCTTAAGCCACTGCATCCCTCTCTTGAGCACACTGCATCACTCTCAAGAGCCTCTGCATCCCTCGCTTGTGCCTCTGCATCCCTCACTTGAGCCTCTACATCCCTCTCTTGAGGGATGCAGAGCAATAAACTGAAAATGCAGAACACTAAACTGAAAATTCACAAAAACGTGGAAAAACGGCAAAATATTGCCTAATTCGATGATATTTTGTTTAAATCACATAAAGGAAAAGGGGATGATGAAATTCAAAATATACCTAAATTCAATGATTTTTAGTACAAAACAAAACGTTAGAAAACTTCCTTAAAAATGCAATATTATGCGAAAATCTCAGATTTTAAGCCAAATAACATATCGTGAGAAAACATGAAGTATTATCGAAATATTGGTAAAAATGAATATATTTACGTACAATCACACTATATGAAAAACGTGAAAAAAATCGCTATATTACCAAATTTCAGGATTTTAACTTCAAATCATAAAGCGAGGTTCCATATTATTTAGATCCTAGAAAACACATATAAAGATGTTGTTTCCAATACAAATGATAATTAAGCCTTTTGCCAAAAGCCGGAATTTGGCTTTTGGCAAAAGTGGAAAAATTCCAATTCTGGCTCTCTGCACGTATTCGCAATTTGAAATTATGACTTCTTATACCGAAAATATGCAAATTACTGAGAGCGGCGATGGGTCACATATTGGGTTAATCCCCCCCCGCCATCTTCAGTTTTCAAAATATCCCAAACATCCCGAATTCGACGCTTGAGCCATATTTTCGAGCCTAATTCTAGCTCTCAGCACGTGTTCGCAGTTTGAAGTTACGATTTTTATACTGAAAATACGCCAATTACTGTGAGCAGCGAAGGGTCACATTTGGCCAAACCCCTCTGCAGTTTTGAAAATATCCCAAACATTCCAAGTTCGGCGCGTGAGCCATATTTTGGAGCTAAATTCTGGCTCTCTGCACGTGTTCCCAGTTTGAAATTACGACGTTTTATTCCGAAAATATGCCAATTACTGAGAGCCGCGCTGGGTCACATTTTGCTTAAATCCCCCTGCAGTTTTCAAAATATCCCAAACTTCCCAAATTCGAAGCTTGAGCCATATTTTGCAGCCAAATTCTGGCTCTCGGCACGTGTTCGCAGTTTGAAATTACTACTTTTTATACCGAAAATATGCCAATTACTGAGAGCGGCGATGGGTCACATTTTGCCCAAACCTCCCCTGTAGTTTTCAAAATATTCCAAACATCCCAAATTCGACCCTTGAGCCATATTTTAGAGCCAAATTCTGGCTCTCTGCACGTATTTGCAGTTTGAAATTTCGACTTTTTATACCGAAAATATGCCAATTACTGAGAGCGGAGATGGGTCACATTTTGCCCAAACCCTCTTTGCAGTGTTCATAATATCTCAAACATCCCAAATTCGACGCTTGAGCCATACTTTGGAGCCAAATTCTAGCTCTCGGCACGTGTTCGCAGTTTGAAGTTACGATTTTTATACCGAAAATACGCCAATTACTGTGAGCAGCGATGGGTCACATTTGGCCAAACCCCTCTGCAGTTTTGAAAATATCCCAAACATTCCAAGATCGGCGCGTGAGCCATATTTTGGAGCTAAACTCTGGCTCTCTGCACGTGTTCCCAGTTTGAAATTACGACTATTTATTCCGAAAATATGGCAATTACTGTGAGCGGGTCTGGGTCACATTGTGCTCAAATCCCCCTGCAGTTTTCAAAATATCCCAAACTTCCCAAATTCGAAGCTTGAGCAATATTTTGAAGCCAAATTACTGCAGGAGGTTTGAGCAAAATGTGATCCCTTGCCGCTTTCAATAATTGGCATATTTTCGGTATAAAAAGTCGAAATTTCAAACTGCGAATAATTGAAGAAAGCCAAAAATTTGGCTCCAAAATATTGCTCACGGGTCGAATTTGGGATGTTTGGGATATTTTGAAAACTGCAGGGAGGGTTTAGGCAACATGTGACCCATCGCTTCTCTCAGTATTGGCATATTTTCGGTATAAAATGACGTAAATACGTGATGGAATACGTGATGAGAGGCCGAATTTGACTTCAAAATATGGCTCAAGGGTCGAATTTGGGATGTTTGGATATTTTGAAAACTGCAGGGAGGGTTTGGGCAAAATGTGATCCATCGCCGCTTACAGTAATTGGCATATTTTCGGTATAAAAATTCGTAATTTCAAACTGGGAATGCGTGCAGAAAGCCAGAATTTGGCTCCAAAATATGGCTCAAGGGTCGAATTTGGGATGTTTCAGATATTTTGCAAACTGCAGGGGGATTTGGGCAAATTGTGACCCATCGGTGCTTTCAGTTATTGGCATATTTTCAGTATAAAAATTCGTAATTTCAAACTGCGAATACATGAAGAGAGCCAGAATTTGGCTCCAAAATATGGGTCAAGTGTCAAATTTGGGATGTTTGGGATATTTTGGAAACTGCAGGGAGGGTATGGCGAAAATATGATCCATCGCCGCTCTCAGTAATTAGCATATTTTCGGTATAAAAAGTCGTAATTTCAAACTGCGAATATATGCAGAGAGCCAGAATTTGGCTCCAAAATATGGCTCAAGCGTCTAATTTGGGATGTTTGGGATATTTTGAAAACTGCAGGGAGGGTATGGCGAAAATGTGATCCATCGCAGCTCTCAGTAATTAGCATATTTTCGGTATAAATATTCGTAACTTCAAACTGCGAATACATGCAGAGAGCCAGAATTTGGCTCCAAAATATAGCTCAAGGGTAAAATTTTAGATGTTTGGGATAATTTGAAATTTGCAGGGGGGTTTGGGCAAAATATGATCCATCGCGGCTCTCCGTAATTTACATATTTTCGGTATAAAAAGTCGTAATTTCAAACTGCGAATATGTGCAGAGAGCCAGAATTTGGCTACAAAATATGGCTCAAGGGTCAAATTTGGGATGTTTGGGATATTTTGAAAACTCCAGGAGGTTTGAGCAAAATGTGATCCATTGCCGCTTTCAGTAATTGGCATATTTTCGGTATAAAAATCGAAATTTCAAACTGTGAATAAATGCAGAAAGCCAAAATTTGGCTCCAAAATATTGCTCACGGGTCGAATTTGGGATGTTTGGGATATTTTGAAAACTGCAGGGAGGGTTTAGGCAACATGTGACCCATCGCCGCTTTCAGTAATTGGCATATTTTCGGTATAAAAATTCGTAATTTCAAACTGGAAATGCGTGCAGAAAGCCAGAATTTGGCTCCAAAATAAGGCTCAAGGGTCGAATTTGGGATGTTTCAGATATTTTGGAAACTGCAGGGGGGTTTGGGCAAATTGTGACCCATCGCTGCTTTCAGTTAATAGCATATTTTCAGTATAAAAATTCGTAATTTCAAACTGCGAATACATGCAGAGAGCCAGAATTTGGCTGCAAAATATAGCTCAAGGGTCGAATTTGGGATGTTTGGGATATTTTGAAAACTGCAGGGGGGTTTGGGCAATATGTGACCCATCGACTCTCTCAGTAATTGACATATTTTCGGAATAAAAATTCGTAATTTCACACTGCGAATACGTGCAGAGAGCCCGATTTTGGTTCAAAAATATGGCTCATGCGTCGAATTTGAGATGTTTGGGATATTTTGAAAACTGCAGGGGGGGGGGGGGCAAAATGTGACCCATCGCTGGTTTCAGTAATTGGCATATTTTCGATATAAAATATCGTAATTTCAACCTGCGAATATGTACAGAGAGCCAGAATTTTGCTCCAAAATATGGCTCAAGGGTCGAATTTGGGATGTTTGGGATAATTTGCAAACTGCAGGGAGGGTTTGGACAAAATGTGACCCATCGGTGCTTTCAGTAATTGGCATTTTTTCGATATAAAAAGTCGTAATTTCAAACTGCGAATACATGCAGAGAGCCAAAATTTGGCTCCAAAATATAGCTCAAGGGTCGAATTTGTGAAGTTTGGGATGTTTTGAAAACTGCAGGGGGGATTGGGTCAAATGTGGCCCATCGCTGCTTTCAGTAATTGGCATATTTTCGGTATAAAATATCGTAATTTCAACTTGCGAATATATGCAGATGGCCAGAATTAGGCTCCAAAATATGGCTCTAGGGTCGAATTTGGGATGTTTGGGATATTTTGAAAACTGCAGGGAGGGTTTGGGCAAAATGTGATCCATCGCCTCTTTCAGTAATTGGCATATTTTCGGTATTAAATGTCGTAGTTTTAAACTGCGAAAAAAAAGAAGAAAGCCGGAATTTGGCTCCAAAATTTGGCTCAACGGTCGAATTTGGGATGTTTGGGATATTTTGAAAACTGAAAGGAGGGTTTGAGCAAAATGTGATCCATCGCCGCTCTCAGTAATTGGCATATTTTCGGTACAAAAAGTCATAATTTCAAACTGCGAATACGTGCAGAGAGCCAGAATTTGGCTCCAAAATATAGCTCAATGGTCGAATTTTGGATGTTTGGGATATTTTGAAAACTTCATTTAGGGTTTGGGGAAAATGTGATCCTTAGCCGCTCTCAGTAATTGGCATATTATCGGTATAAAAAATCGTAATTTCAAACTACGAATACGTTCAGAAAGCCAAAATTTGGCTCCAAAATATGGGTCAAGTGTCAAATTTGGGATGTTTGGGATATTTTGGAAACTGCTGGGAGGGTTTGGCGAAAATGTGATCCGTCGCCGTTCTCAGTAATTAGCATATTTTCGGTATAAAAATTCGTAATTTCAAACTGCGAATACATGCAGAGAGCCAGAATTTGGCTCCAAAATATAGCTCACGGGTAAAATTTTGGATGTTTGGGATAATTTGAAATTTGCAGGGGGGTTTGGGCAAAATGTGATCCATCGCGGCTCTCCGTAATTTACATATTTTCGGTATAAAAAGTCGTAATTTCAAACTGCGAATATGTGCAGAGAGCCCCAATTTGGCTACAAAATATGGCTCAAGGGTCAAATTTGGGATGTTTGGGATATTTTGAAAACTGCAGGAGGTTTGAGCAAAATGTGATCCCTTGCCGCTCTCAGTAATTGGCATATTTTCGATATAAAAA
Organism: Procambarus clarkii; assembly: GCF_040958095.1. NCBI lineage: Eukaryota > Metazoa > Arthropoda > Malacostraca > Decapoda > Cambaridae > Procambarus > Procambarus clarkii. The sequence continues at coordinate 2,500,711 of NW_027189147.1, read as the reverse complement.
GTCGAAATTTCAAACTGCGAATAAATGCAGAAAGCCAAAATTTGGCTCCAAAATATTGCTCACGGGTCGAATTTGGGATGTTTGGGATATTTTGAAAACTGCAGGGAGGATTTAGGCAACATGTGACCCATCGCTTCTTTCAGTAGTTGGCATATTTTCGGTATGAAATGACGTAATTTCAAACAGCGAATGCGTGATGAGAGGCCGAATTTGGCTTCAAAATATGGCTCAAGGGTCGAATTTGGGATGTTTGGATATTTTGAAAACTGCAGGGAGGGTTTGGGCAAAATGTGATCCATCGCCGCTTTCAGTAATTGGCATATTTTCGGTATAAAAATTCGTAATTTCAAACTGGGAATGCGTGCAGAAAGCCAGAATTTGGCTCCAAAATATGGCTCAAGGGTCGAATTTGGGATGTTTCAGATATTTTGCAAACTGCAGGGGGGTTTGGGCAAATTGTGACCCATCGCTGCTTTCAGTTATTGGCATATTTTCAGTATAAAAATTCGTAATTTCAAACTTCGAATACATGCAGAGAGCCAGAATTTGGCTGCAAAATATAGCTCAAGGGTCGAATTTGGGATGTTTGGGATATTTTGAAAACTGCAGGGGGGGTTTGGGCAATATGTGACCTATCGACTCTCTCAGTAATTTACATATTTTCGGAATAAAAATTCGTAATTTCACACTGCGAATAGTTGCAGAGAGCCCGATTTCGGTTCCAAAATATGGCTCAAGCGTCGAATTTGAGATGTTTGGGATACTTTGAAAACTGCAGGGGGGGGGGCAAAATGTGACCCATCGCTGGTTTCAGTAATTGGCATATTTTCGATATAAAATATCGTAATTTCAACCTGCGAATATGTACAGAGAGCCAGAATTTTGCTCCAAAATATGGATCAAGGGTCGAATTTGGGATGTTTGGGATAATTTGCAAACTGCATGGAAGGTTTGGGCAAAATGTGACCAATCGCTGCTTTCGATTGGCATATTTTCGATATAAAAAGTCGTAATTTCAAATTGCGAATACATGCAGAGAGCCAAAATTTGGCTCCAAAGTATAGCTCAAGGGTCGAATTTGTGATGTTTGGGACATTTTGAAAACTGCAGGGGGGATTGGGTCAAATGTGGCCCATCGCTGCTTTCAGTAATTGGCATATTTTCGGTATAAAAATTCGTAATTTAAAACTGGGAATACGTGCAGAGAGCCAGAATTTGGCTCCAAAATATAGCTCAATGGTCAAATTTGGGATGTTTGGGATATTTTGAGAACTGCATGGAGGGTTTGGGGAAAATGTGATCCTTAGCCGCTCTCAGTAATTGGCATATTATCGGTATAAAAATTCGTAATTTCAAGCTACGAATACATGCAGAAAGCCAAAATTTGGCTCCAAAATATGGTTCAAGTGTCAAATTTGGGATATTTTGAAAACTGCAGGGAGGGTTTAGTCAACATGTGACCCATCGCTTCTCTCAGTAATTGATATATTTTCGATATAAATAGTCGTAATTTCAAACTGATAATACAAACTTTCAGTAATTGGCATATTTTCGGTATTAAAAGTCGAAATTTCAAACTGCGAATAAATACAGAAAGCCAAAATTTGGCTCCAAAATATTGCTCACGGGTCGAATTTGGGATGTTTGGGATATTTTGAAAACTGCAGGGAGGGTTTAGTCAACATGTGACCCATCGCTTCTCTCAGTAATTGGCATATTTTCGGTATAAAATGACGTAATTTCAAACTGCAAATACGTGATGAGAGCCCGAATTTGGCTTCAAAATATGGCTCAAGTGTCGAATTTGGGATGTTTGGATATATTAAAAACTGCAGGGAGGGTTTGGGCAAAATGTGATCCATCGCCGCTTTCAGTAATTGGCATATTTTCGGTATAAAAATTCGTAATTTCAAACTGGGAATGCGTGCAGAAAGCCAGAATTTGGCTCCAAAATATGGCTCAAGGGTCGAATTTGGGATGTTTCAGATATTTTGCAAACTGCAGGGGGGTTTGGGCAAATTGTGACCCCATCGCTGCTCTCAGTTATTGGCATATTTTCAGTATAAAAATTCGTAATTTCAAACTGCGAATACATGCAGAGAGCCAGAATTTGGCTGCAAAATATAGCTCAAGGGTCGAATTTGGGATGTTTGGGATATTTTGAAAACTGCAGGGGGTTTGGGCAATATGTGACCCATCGACTCTCTCAGTAATTGACATATTTTCGGAATAAAAATTCGTAATTTCACACTGCGAATACGTGCAGAGAGCCCGATTTTGGTTCCAAAATATGGCTCAAGCGTCGAATTTGAGATGTTTGGGATATTTTGAAAACTGCAGGGGGGGGGGGGCAAAATGTGACCCATCGCTGGTTTCAGTAATTGACATATTTTCGATATAAAATATCGTAATTTCAACCTGCGAATATGTACAGAGAGCCAGAACTTTGCTCCAAAATATGGCTCAAGGGTCGAATTTGGGATGTTTGGGATAATTTGCAAACTGCAGGGAGGGTTTGGACAAAATGTGACCAATCGCTGCTTTCAGTAATTGGCATATTTTCGATATAAATAATGTCGTAATTTCAAACTGCGAATACATGCAGAGATCCCAAATTTAGCTCCATCCCTCTCGTGAGCCTCTGCATCACTCTCCTTAGCCTTTGCATCACTCTCTTAAGCCTCTGCATCCCTCTCTTGAGCTTCTGCGTCACTCTCAAGAGCCTCTGCATCCCTCTCTTTTGCCTCTGCATCCCTCTCTAGAGCCTCTGCACCACTCTCTTGAGCCTCTGCATCACTCTCTTGAGCCCCTGCATCCCTCTCTTAAGCCTCTGCATCCCTCTCTTGAGCCTCTGCATCCCTCTCTTAGGCTTCTGCATCACTCTCTTAAGTCACTGCATCACTCTCGTAAGCCTCTGAACTACTCTCTTGAGCCTCTGCATCCCTATCTTGAACTCCTTCATCCCTCTCATGAGCCTCTGCATCCCTCTCTTGAGCCTTTGCATTACTCTCTTAAGTCTCTGCATCCCTCTCTTGAGCTTTGCATCCCTCTCGTAAGCCCCTGCATCCCTCTATTGAGCCTCTGGCTCACTCTCTTAAGCCTCTGCATCACTCTCTTAAGCCTTTGCATTCCTCTCGTAAGCCTCTGAATCACCCTCTTGAGCCTCTGCATCCCTCTATTGAGCCTCTGCATCACTCTCTTCAGCCTCTTCATCCCTCTCTTGAGCCTCTGCAACACTCTCTTCAGCCTCTGCATCACTCTCTTAAGCCTCTGAATCCCTCTCATGAGGCCTCTGCATTAAGAGAGGGATGCAGAGGCTCTTGAGAGTGATGCAGAGGCTCAAAAGAGGGATGCAGAGGCTTAAGCAAGTGATGCAAAGGCTCAAGAGAGGGATGCAGAGGCTCATGAGAGGGATGCAGAGGCTTACGAGGGTGATGCAGAGGCTCAAGAGAGAGACGCAGAGGCTTAAAAGAGTGATGCAGAGGCTGAAGAGTGTTGCAGAGTCTCAAAAGAGAGATGCAGAGGCTCAAGAGAGTGATGCAGAGGATCAAGAGAGTGATGCAGGGATCAAGAGGCAGGGGCTGAAAATGAAATGCAGGGGCTCAAAAGAGTGATGCATAGGCTTAAGAGAGTGATGCAGAGGCTTAAGAGATGGATGCAAAGGCTCAAGAGAGTGATGCAGAGGCTCAAGAGAATGATGCAGAGCCTCAAGAGAGGGATGCAGAGGCTGAAGAGAATGATGCAGGGGCTCAAGAGAATGATGTAGAGGCTTAATTGAGTGATGCAGAGGCTCAAGAGAGGGATGCAGAAGCTCAAGAGAGTGATGCAGAGGCTCAAGAGAGTGATGCATAGGCTTAAGAGAGTGATGCAGAGGCTTAAGAGAGGGATGCAAAGGCTCAAGAGAGTGATGCAGAGGCTCAAGAGAATGATGCAGAGGCTTAGGAGAATGATGCAGAGCCTCAAGAGAGGGATGCAGAGGCTGAAGAGAGTGATGCAGAGGCTCGAGAGAGTGATGCAGAGACTCAAGAGAATGATGTAGAGGCTTAAGAGAGGGATACAAAGGCTCAAGAGAGTGATGCAGAGGATGAAGAGAGGGATGCAGAGGCTTAAGAGAGAGAGATGCAGAGACTGAAGAGAGGGATGCAGAGGTTCAAGAGAGATGCAGAAGCTCAAGAGAGAGATGCAGAGGCTCAAGAGAGTGATGCAAAGGCTCAAGATAGTGATGCAGAGGATCAAGAGAGTGATGCAGAGGCTGAAGAGAGTGTTGCAGAGGCTCAAGAGAGGGATGCAGAGGCTCACGAGAGTGATGTAGAGACTTAAGAGAGTTATGCAGAGGCTCAGGACAGTGATGCAGAGGCTTTTGAGAGTGATGCAGAGGCTCAAGAGAGGGATCATGTTTTTTCTTGGATCTAAATAATACGAAACCTCGCTCTATGATTTAAAGTTAAAATCCTCGAATATGGAAAAATAGTGACTTTTTCACGTTCTTCATATAGTTTGATTTTATGTAAATATATTCATTTTATACCAATATTTCGATACTATTTCATGTATTATCACGATATGTGATTTGGCCTTCAAATCTCATAATTTCGCATAATATTGCATTTTAAGCAAGTTTTCTTGGATTTTGTTTCGTACGAAAAATCATCGAATTTAGCAATATTTTGACGTTTATCGTCCCTTTTTCCTTTATGTGATTTAAACAAAATATCATCGAATTAGGCAATATTTTGCAGTTTTTCCACGTTTTTGTGAATTTTCAGTTTATTGGTATTAATTCATTATATATACGATAAAAATGATGCGAACACATAATTGATTAGATAATAACCTTAAATACTTCATTTTCAATCAACTATTTGTTTCTCGTTAAAATACTGAGTAAAAAAAATATAAAAAGTTCGATATAAAAAGTCGTAATTTCAAACTGATAATACAAACTTTCAGTAATTGGCATATTTTCGGTATTAAAAGTCGAAATTTCAAACTGCGAATAAATGCAGAAAGTCAAAATTTGGCTTCAAAATATTGCTCACGGGTCGAATTTGGGATGTTTGGGATATTTTGAAAACTGCAGGGAGGGTTTAGTCAACATGTGACCCATCGCTTCTCTCAGTAATTGGCATATTTTCGGAATAAAATGACGTAATTTCAAACTGCAAATACGTGATGAGAGCCCGAATTTGGCTTAAAAATATGGCTCAAGTGTCGAATTTGGGATGTTTGGATATTTTAAAAACTGCAGGGAGGGTTTGGGCAAAATGTGATCCATCGCCGCTTTCAGTAATTGGCATATTTTCGGTATAAAAATTCGTAATTTCAAACTGGGAATGCGTGCAGAAAGCCAGAATTTGGCTCCAAAATATGGCTCAAGGGTCGAATTTGGGATGTTTCAGATATTTTGCAAACTGCAGGGGGGTTTGGGCAAATTGTGACCCCATCGCTGCTTTCAGTTATTGGCATATTTTCAGTATAAAAATTCGTAATTTCAAACTGCGAATACATGCAGAGAGCCAGAATTTGGCTGCAAAATATAGCTCAAGGGTCGAATTTGGGATGTTTGGGATATTTTGAAAACTGCAGGGGGGTTTGGGCAATATGTGACCCATCGACTCTCTCAGTAATTGACATATTTTCGGAATAAAAATTCGTAATTTCACACTGCGAATACGTGCAGAGAGCCCGATTTTGGTTCCAAAATATGGCTCAAGCGTCGAATTTGAGATGTTTGGGATATTTTGAAAACTGCAGGGGGGGGGGGCAAAATGTGACCCATCGCTGGTTTCAGTAATTGGCATATTTTCGATATAAAATATCGTAATTTCAACCTGCGAATATGTACAGAGAGCCAGAACTTTGCTCCAAAATATGGCTCAAGGGTCGAATTTGGGATGTTTGGGATAATTTGTAAACTGCAGGGAGGGTTTGGACAAAATGTGACCAATCGCTGCTTTCAGTAATTGGCATATTTTCGATATAAAAAATGTCGTAATTTCAAACTGCGAATACATGCAGAGAGCCCAAATTTGGCTCCAAAATATAGCTCAAGGGTCGAATTTGGGATGTTTGAGATATTTTGAAAACTGCAGGGGGGATTGGGTCAAATGTGGCCCATCGCTGCTTTCAGTAATTGGCATATTTTCGGTATAAAATATCGTAATTTCAACTTGCGAATATATGCAGATGGCCAGAATTAGGCTCTAAAATATGGCTCTAGGGTCGAATTTGGGATGTTTGTGATATTTTGAAAACTGCAGGGAGGGTTTGGGCAAAATGTGATCCATCGCCTCTTTCAGTAATTGGCATATTTTCGGTATTAAATGTCGTAGTTTCAAACTGCGAAAAAAAGCAGAAAGCCGGAATTTGGCTCCAAAATTTGGCTCAACGGTCGAATTTCGGATGTTTGGGATATTTTGAAAACTGAAGGGTGGGTTTGAGCAAAATGTGATCCATCGTTGCTCTCAGTAATTGGTATATTTTCGGTATAAAAAGTCGTAATTTCAAACTGGGAATACGTGCAGAGAGCCAGAATTTGGCTCCAAAATATAGCTCAAGGGTAAAATTTTGGATGTTTGGGATAATTTGAAATTTGCAGGGGGGTTTGAGCAAAATGTGATCTATCGTGGCTCTCCGTAATTTACATATTTTCGGTATAAAAAGTCGTAATTTCAAACTGCGAATATGTGCAGAGAGCCCCAATTTGGCTACAAAATATGGCTCAATCACTCTCTTAAGCCTCTGCATCACTCTCTTGAGCCTCTGCATCCCTCTCTTAAGCCTCTGTATCATTCTCGTAAGCCTCTGCATCACTCTCTAGAGCCTCTGCATCACTCCCTTGAGCCCCGGCATCCCTCTCTCAAGCCTCTGCATCCCTCTCCTGAGCCTATGCATCCCTCTCTTAAGCCTCTGCATCACTCTCTTGAGCCTCTGCATCCCTCTCTTAAGCCTCTGCATCACTCTCGTAAGCCTCTGAATCACTCTCTTGAGCCTCTGCATCTCTTTCTTGAACTCCTGCATCCCTTTCATGAGCCTCTGCATCACTCTCGTAAGCCTCTGAATCACTCTCTTGAGCCTCTGCATCCCTCTCGTGAACTCCTGCATCCATCTCATGAGCCTCTGCATCCCTCTCTTGAGCCTTTTTCATTATTCTCTTAAGCCTCTGCATCCCTTTCTTGAGGCTCTGCATCACTCTCAAGAGCCTCTGCATCCCTCTCTTGTGCCTTTGCATCCCTCACTTGAGCCCCTGCATCCCTCTCTTGAGCCTCTGCAACCCTCTCTTATGCCTCTGCATCACTCTCTTGCGCCTTTGCATCACTCTCTTGAGCCTCTGCATCCCTCTCTTAAGCCTCTGCATCACTCTCGTAAGCCTCTGAATCACTCTCTTGAGCCTCTGCATCCCTTTCTTGAACTCCTGCATCTCTTTCATGAGCCTCTGCATCACTCTCGTAAGCCTCTGAATCACTCTCTTGAGCCTCTGCATCCCTCTCTTGAACTCCTGCATCCATCTCATGAGCCTCTGCATCCCTCTCTTGAGCCTTTTTCATTATTCTCTTAAGCCTCTGCATCCCTTTCTTGAGGCTCTGCATCACTCCCAAGAGCCACTGCATCCCTCTCTTGGGCCTTTGCATCCCTCACTTGAGCCCCTGCATCCCTCTCTTGAGCCTCTGCATCCCTCTCTTATGCCTCTGCATCACTCTCTTGAGCCTTTGCATCACTCTCTTGACAATCTGCATCACTCTCTTATGCCTCTGCAACACTATCTTCAGCCTCTGCATCACTCTCTTAAGCCTCTGCATCCCTTTCTTGATGCTCTGCATCACTCTGCATACCATCCTCTGCATATCATCCTCTGCATACCTATCTTGAGCATCTGCATCACTCTCTTGGGCCCCTGCATCCCTCTCTTTAGCCTCTCCTTCACTCTCTTGAGCTCTGCATCACCCTCTTAAGCCTCTGCATCCCTATTTTGAGCCTCTGCATCACTTTCTTAAGCCTCTGCATCCCTCTCTTCATCCTCTGCATCACTCTCTTGAGCCTCTGCATCCCTCTCATGAGCCTCTGCATCCCTCTCCTAAGCCTTTGCATCACTCTCTTAAGCCTCTGCATCCCTCTCTTGAGCCTCTGCGTCACTCTCAAGAGCCTCTGCATCCCTCTCTTGAGCCTCTGCATCCCTCTCTTGAGCCTCTGCATCCCTCTCTTAAGCCTCTGGAACACTCTCTTAGGCCACTGCATCACTCTCGTAAGCCTCTGCATCACTCTCTTAAGCCTGTTCATCACTCTCGTAAGCCTCTGAATCACTCTCTTGACCCTCTGCATCCCTCTCTTGAGCCTCAGCATGACTCTCTTCAGCCTCTTAATCTCTCTCTTGAGCCTCTGCAACACTCTCTTCAGCCTCTGCATCACTCTCTTAAGCCTCTGAATCCGTCTCTTGAGGCCTCTACACTACTCTCTCGAGCCTCTGCATCACACTCTTGATCCTCAGCATCATTCTCGTAAGCCTCTGAATCACTCTCTTGAGCCTCTTCTTCCCTCTCTTGAGTCTCTGCATCCCTTTCTTAAGCCTCTGCATCACTCTCTTAAGCTACTGCATCACTCTCTAGAGCCTCTACATCACTTTCTTCAGCCTCTGCATCACTCACTTAAAGCTCTGCTTCCCTCTCTTGATCCTCTGCATCTCTCTCTTGAGCCTCTGGATCAATCTCTTGATCGTCTGCATCACTCTCTTGATCCTCGGAATCCCTCTCATCAGCCTCTGCATCACTCTCGTGAATGTTTGCATCACGCTCTTAATCCTCTGCATCACTCTCTTGAGCCTCTGCATCACTTTCTTGAGGCTCTGCATTACTCTTTTGAGACTCTGCATCCCTCGCTTAAGCCTCTACATCATTCTCTTGAGCCTCTGCATCCCTCTCTTGAGCTTTTGCATCACTCTCTTAAGCCTCTGCATCACTCTCGTAAGCCTCTGCATCACTTTCTTAAGCCTCTGCATCACTCTCGCAAACCTCTGAATCACTCCATTCAGCCTCTCCATCACTCTCTTGAGCCCCTGCATCCCTCTCTTGAGCCTCTGCATCACTTTCTTGAGCCTCTGTATCACCCTCTTAAGCCTCTGCATCCCTCTTTTGAGCCTCTGCATCAGTTTCTTAAGCCTCTGCATCCCTTTCTTGAGCCTCTGCGTCTCTCTCGTGACCTCCTGCATCCCTCTCATGAGCCTCTGCATCCCCCTCTTGAGCCTTTGCATCACTCGCTTATGCCTCTGCATCCCTCTCTTGACCCTCTGCATCACTCTCCAGAGCCTCTGCATCCCTCTCATGTGCCTCTGCATCCCTCACATGAGCCTCTGCATGCCTCTCTTGAGCCCCTGCATCCCTCTCTTGAGCCTCTGCATCACTCTCTTGAGCCTCTGCATCCCTCTCTTAAGCCTCTGCATCACTCTTTTAAGCCTCTGCGTCACTCTCGTAAGCCTCTGAATCACTCTCTTGAGCCTCTGAATCCCTCTCATGAGCCTCTGCATCACTCTCTTCAGCCTCTGCATCCCTCTCTAGAGATTCTGCATCACTCTCTTCAGCCTCTGCATCACTCTCTTGAGCCTCTGCATCACTATCTTGAGCCTCTGCATCCCTCTCTAAAACCTCTGCAGCACTCTCCTCAGCCTCTGCATCATTCTCTGGATCCTCAGCATCCCTCTCTTGAGCCTTTTGCAGCACTCTCTTGAGCCTCTGCAACATTCTTTTGAGCCTCTGCATCCCGCTCTTTAGCCTCTGCATCACTCTCTTGAGCATCTGCATCCCCTCTATTAGGCCTCTGCATCACTCTTTTGAGCTTCTGCATCCCTCTCTTAAACCTCTGCATCCCTATCTTGATCCTCTGCATCATTCTCTTGAGCCTCTGTATCATTCTCTTGAGCCTCTACCTCCCTCTCTTAAGCCTCTACATCATTCTCTTCAGTCATTGCATCACTCTCTTGAGCCCCTGCATCACTCTCTTGAGCCTCTGCATCTCCCTCTTAAGCCTCTGCATCCCTCTTTTGAGCCTCTGCATCTTTTTCTTGACCCTCTGCATCACTCTCTTGAGCCTCTGCATCACCCTTTTAAGCCTCTGCCTCACTCTCGTAAGCCTCTGCATCACTCTCTTAAGCCTCTGCATCACTCTCGTAAAATTCTGAATCAATCTCTTGAGCCTCTCCATCACTCTCCTGAGCCCCTGCATCCCTCTCTTGAGCCTCTGCATCACTCTCTTGAGCCTCTGAATCACCCTCTTAAGCTTCTGCATCCCTCTTTTGAGCCTCTGCATCACTTTCATAAGCCTCTGCATCCCTCTCTTGAGCCTCTTCGTCTCTCTCTTGAGCCTCTGCATCACCCTCTTAAGCCTCTGCATCCCTCTCATCAGCCTCTGCATCCTTCTCTTGAGCCTTTGCATCACTCGCTTAAGCCTCTGCATCCTTCTCTTGAGCCTCTGCATCACTCTCAAGAGCCTCTGCATCCCTCTCTTGTGCCTCTGCATCCCTCACTTGAGCCTCTGCATCCCTGTCTTGAGCCCCCTGCATCCCTCTCTTGAGCCTCTGTATCACTCTCTTGATCCTCTGCATCCCTCTCTTAAGCCACTGCATCACTCTTCTAAGCCTCTGCGTCACTCTTGTAAGCCTCTGAATGACTCTCTTGAGCCTCTGCATCCCTCTCTTGAGCCTCTGCCTCACTCTCTTCAGCCTCTGCATCCCTCTCTAGAGCCTCTGCATCACTTTCTTGAGCCTCTGCATCACTCTCTTGAGCCTCTACATCCCTCTCTGGAGCCTCTGCATCCCTCTCTTAAGCCTCTGCATCACTCTCTTGAGCCTCTGCATCACTCTCCTGAGTCTCTGCATCACACTCTTGAACCTCTGCATCCCTCTCCTAAGCCTCTGCATCCCTCTCTTGATAATCTCCATCACTATCTTTAGTCTCTGCATCACTCTCTTGATCCTCTGTATAACTCTCTTTAGCTTCTGCATCACTCTCTTGATCCTCTGCATAACTCTCTTGAGCCTCTGCATAACTCTTTTCAGCCTCTGCATCACTCTCTTAAGCCTCTGAATCCCTCTCTTGAGGCCTCTGCGTCACTCTCTTGAGCCTTTGCATCCCTCTTTTGAGCCTCTGCATCACTCTCTAGAGCCTCTGTTTCACTCTCTTCAGCCTCTGCATCACTTTCGTAAGCCTCTGCTTCCCTCTCTTGGTCCTCTGCATCACTCTCTTGAGCCTCTGATATATCCCAAACATCCCAAATTCGACCCTTGAGCTATATTTTGCAGCCAAATGCTGGCTCTCTGCATGTATTCGAAGTTTGAAATTACGAATTTTTATACTGAAAATATGCCAATAACTGAAAGCAGCGATGGGTCACAATTTGCCCAAACCCCCCTGCAGTTTGCAAAATATCTGAAACATCCCAAATTCGACCCTTGAGCCATATTTTGGAGCCAAATTCTGGCTTTCTGCACGCATTCCCTGTTTGAAATTACGAATTTTTATACCGAAAATATGCCAATTACTGAAAGCGGCGATGGATCACATTTTGCCCAAACCCTCCCTGCAGTTTTCAAAATATCCAAACATCCCAAATTCGACCCTTGAGCCATATTTTGAAGCCAAATTCGGCCTCTCATCACGTATTCGCTGTTTGAAATTACGTCATTTTATACCGAAAAAATGCCAACTACTGAAAGAAGCGATGGGTCACATGTTGCCTAAACCCTCCCTGCAGTTTTCAAAATATCCCAAACATCCTAAATTCGACCCGTGAGCAATATTTTGGAGCCAAATTTTGGCTTTCTGCATTTATTCGCAGTTTGAAATTTCGACTTTTTATACCGAAAATATGCCAATTACTGAAAGCGGCAAGGGATCACATTTTGCTCAAACCTCCTGCAGTTTTCAAAATATCCCAAACATCCCAAATTTGACCCTTGAGCCATATATTGTAGCCAAATTAGGGCTCTCTGCACATATTTGCAGTTTGAAATTACGAATTTTTATACCGAAAATATGTAAATTACGGAGAGCCGCGATGGATCACATTTTGCCCAAACCCCCCTGCAAATTTCAAATTATCCCAAACATCCAAAATTTTACCCGTGAGCTATATTTTGGAGCCAAATTCTGGCTCTCTGCATGTATTCGCAGTTTGAAATTACGAATTTTTATACCGAAAATATGCTAATTACTGAGAACGGCGACGGATCACATTTTCGCCATACCCTCCCAGCAGTTACCAAAATATCCCAAACATCCCAAATTTGACACTTGACCCATATTTTGGAGCCAAATTCTGGCTCTCTTCATGTATTCGCAGTTTGAAATTACGAATTTTTATACTGAAAATATGCCAATAACTGAAAGCAGCGATGGGTCACAATTTGCCCAAAACCCCGCACAGTTTGCAAAATATCTTAAACATCCCAAATTCGACCCTTGAGCCATATTTTGGAGCCAAATTCTGGCTTTCTGCACGCATTCCCAGTTGGAAATTACGAATTTTTATACCGAAAATATGCCAATTACTGAAAGCGGCGATGGATCATATTTTGCCCAAACCCTCCCTGCAGTTTTCAAAATATTCCAAACATCCCAAATTCGACCGTTGAGCCAAATTTTGGAGCCAAATTCCGGCTTTCTTCTTTTTTTCGCAGTTTAAAACTACGACATTTAATAGCGAAAATATGCCAATTACTGAAAGAGGCGATGGATCACATTTTGCCCAAACCCTCCCTGCAGTTTTCAAAATATCCCAAACATCCCAAATTCGACCCTAGAGCCATATTTTGGAGCCTAATTCTGGCCATCTGCATATATTCGCAAGTTGAAATTACGATATTTTATACCGAAAATATGCCAATTACTGAAAGCAGCGATGGGCCACATTTGACCCAATCCCCCCTGCAGTTTTCAAAATATCCCAAACATCACAAATTCGACCCTTGAGCTATATTTTGGAGCCAAATTTTGCTCTCTGCATGTATTCGCAGTTTGAAATTACGACTTTTTATATCGAAAATATGCCAATTACTGAAAGCACCGATGGGTCACATTTTGTCCAAACCCTCCCTGCAGTTTGCAAATTATCCCAAACATAACAAATTCGACCCTTGAGCCATATTTTGGAGCAAAATTCTGGCTCTCTGTACATATTCGCAGGTTGAAATTTCGATATTTTATATCGAAAATATGCCAATTACTGAAACCAGCGATGGGTCACATTTTGCCCCCCCCCCCCTGCAGTTTTAAAAATATCCCAAACATCTCAAATTCGACGCATGAGCCATAATTTTGAACCAAAATCGGGCTCTCTGCATGTATTCGCAGTGTGAAATTACGAATTTTTATTCCGAAAATATGTCAATTACTGAGAGAGTCGATGGGTCACATATTGCCCAAACCCCCCTGCAGTTTTCAAAAAATCCCAAACATCCCAAATTCGACCCTTGAGCTATATTTTGCAGCCAAATTCTGGCTCTCTGCATGTATTCGCAGTTTGAAATTACGAATTTTTATACTGAAAATATGCTAATAACTGAAAGCAGCGATGGGTCACAATTTGCCCAAACCCCCCTGCAGTTTCCAAAATATCTGAAACATCCCAAATTCGACCCTTGAGCCTTATTTTGGAGCCAAATTCTGGCTTTCTGCACGCATTTCCAGTTTGAAATTACGAATTTTTATACCGAAAATATGCCAATTACTGAAAGCGGCGATGGGTCACATGTTGCCTAAACCCTCCCTGCAGTTTTCAAAATATCCCAAACATCCCAAATTCGACCCGTGAGCAATATTTTGGAGCCAAATTTTGGCTTTCTGCATTTATTCACAGTTTGAAATTTCGACTTTTTATACCGAAAATATGCCAATTACTGAAAGCGGCAATGGATCACATTTTGCTCAAACCTCCTGCAGTTTTCAAAATATCCCAAACATCCCAAATTTGACCCTTGAGCCATATTTTGTAGCCAAATTCTGGCTCTCTGCACATATTCGCAGTTTGAAATTACGACTTTTTATACCGAAAATATGTAAATTACGGAGAGCCGCGATGGATCACATTTTGCCCAAACCCCCCTGCAAATTTCAAATTATCCCAAACATCTAAAATTTTACCCTTGAGCTATATTTTGGAGCCAAATTCTGGCTCTCTGCATGTATTCGCAGTTTGAAGTTACGAATATTTATACCGAAAATATGCTAATTACTGAGAGCTGCGATGGATCACATTTTCGCCATACCCTCTCTGCAGTTTTCAAAATATCCCAAACATCCCAAATTAGACGCTTGAGCCATATTTTGGAGCCAAATTCTGGCTCTCTGCACATATTCGCAGTTTGAAATTACGACTTTTTATACCGAAAATATGCTAATTACTGAGAGCGGCGATGGATCATATTTTCGCCATACCCTCCCTGCAGTTTCCAAAATATCCCAAACATCCCAAATTTGACACTTGACCCATATTTTGGAGCCAAATTCTGGCTTTCTGCATTTATTCACAGTTTGAAATTTCGAATTTTATACCGAAAATATGCCAATTACTGAGAGAATCGATTGGTCACATGTTGCCAAACCCTCCCTGCAGTTTTCAAAATATCCCAAACATCCCAAATTCGACCCGTGAGCCATATTTTGTAGCCAAATTGGGGCTCTCTGCACATATTCGCAGTTTGAAATTACGACTTTTTATACCGAAAATATGTAAATTACGGAGAGCCGCGATGGATCACATTTTGCCCAAACCCCCCTGCAAATTTCAAAATATCCCAAACATCCAAAATTTTACCCTTGAGCTATATTTTGGAGCCAAATTCTGGCTCTCTGCACATATTCGCAGTTTGAAATTATGATTTTTATACCGAAAATATGCTAATTACTGAGAGCGGTGATGGATTATATTTTCTCCATACCCTCCCTGCAGTTTCCAAAATATCTCAAACATCCCAAATTTGACACTTGACCCATATTTTGGAGCCAAATTCTGGCTCTCTGCATGTAATCGCAGTTTGAAATTACGAATTTTTATACTGAAAATATGCCAATAACTGAAAGCAGCGATGGGTCACAATTTGCCCAACCCCCCCTACAGTTTGCAAAATATCTGAAACATCCCAAATTCGACCCTTGAGCCATATTTTGGAGCCAAATTCTGGCTTTCTGCACGCATTCCCAGTTTGAAATTACGAATTTTTATACCGAAAATATTCCAATTACTGAAAGCGGCGATTGATCACAATTTGCCCAAACCCTCCCTGCAGTTTTCAAAATATCCAAACATCCTAAATTCGACCCTTGAGCCATATTTTGAAGCCAAATTCGGGCTCTCATCACGTATTCGCAGTTTGAAATTACGTCATTTTATACCGAGAATATGCCAATTACTGAGAGAAGCGATGGGTCACATGTTGCCTAAACCCTCCCTGCAGTTTTCAAAATATCCCAAACATCCCAAATTCGACATGTGAGCAATATTTTGGAGCCAAATTTTGGCTTTCTGCATTTATTCGCAGTTTGAAATTTCGACTTTTTATACCGAAAATATGCTAATTACTGAGAACGGCGACGGATCACATTTTCGCCATACCCTCCCAGCAGTTTCCAAAATATCCCAAACATCCCAAATTTGACACTTGACCCATATTTTGGAGCCAAATTCTGGCTCTCTTCATGTATTCGCAGTTTGAAATTACGAATTTTTATACTGAAAATATGCCAATAACTGAAAGCAGCGATGGGTCACAATTTGCCCAAAACCCCCCACAGTTTGCAAAATATCTGAAACATCCCAAATTCGACCCTTGAGCCATATTTTGGAGCCAAATTCTGGCTTTCTGCACGCATTCCCAGTTGGAAATTACGAATTTTTATACTGAAAATATGCCAATTACTGAAAGCGGCGATGGATCACATTTTGCCCAAACCCTCCCTGCAGTTTTCAAAATATTCCAAACATCCCAAATTCGACCGTTGAGCCAAATTTTGGAGCCAAATTCCGGCTTTCTTCTTTTTTTCGCAGTTTAAAACTACGACATATAATACCGAAAATATGCCAATTACTGAAAGAGGCGATGGATCACATTTTGCCCAAACCCTCCCTGCAGTTTTCAAAATATCCCAAACATCCCAAATTCGACCCTAGAGCCATACTTTGGAGCCTAATTCTGGCCATCTGCATATATTCGCAAGTTGAAATTACGATATTTTATACCGAAAATATGCCAATTACTGAAAGCAGCGATGGGCCACATTTGACCCAATCCCCCCTGCAGTTTTCAAAATATCCCAAACATCACAAATTCGACCCTTGAGCTATATTTTGGAGCCAAATTTTGGCTCTCTGCATGTATTCACAGTTTGAAATTACGACTTTTTATATCGAAAATATGCCAATTACTGAAAGCACCGATGGGTCACATTTTGTCCAAACCCTCCCTGCAGTTTGCAAATTATCCCAAACATCCCAAATTCGACCCTTGAGCCATATTTTGGAGCAAAATTTTGGCTCTCTGTACATATTCGCAGGTTGAAATTACGATATTTTATATCGAAAATATGCCAATTACTGAAACCAGCGATGGGTCACATTTTGCCCCCCCCCCCCTGCAGTTTTCAAAATATCCCAAACATCTCAAATTCGACGCATGAGCCAAATTTTTGAACCAAAATCGGGCTCTCTGCATGTATTCGCAGTGTGAAATTACGAATTTTTATTCCGAAAATATGTCAATTACTGAGAGAGTCGATGGGTCACATATTGCCCAAACCCCCCTGCAGTTTTCAAAATATCCCAAACATCCCAAATTCGACCCTTGAGCTATATTTTGCAGCCAAATTCTGGCTCTCTGCATGTATTCGCAGTTTGAAATTACGAATTTTTATACTGAAAATATGCTAATAACTGAAAGCAGCGATGGGTCACAATTTGCCCAAACCCCCCTGCAGTTTCCAAAATATCTGAAACATCCCAAATTCGACCCTTGAGCCTTATTTTGGAGCCAAATTCTGGCTTTCTGCACGCATTTCCAGTTTGAAATTACGAATTTTTATACCGAAAATATGCCAATTACTGAAAGCGGCGATGGGTCACATGTTGCCTAAACCCTCCCTGCAGTTTTCAAAATATCCCAAACATCCCAAATTCGACCCGTGAGCAATATTTTGGAGCCAAATTTTGGCTTTCTGCATTTATTCACAGTTTGAAATTTCGACTTTTTATACCGAAAATATGCCAATTACTGAAAGCGGCAATGGATCACATTTTGCTCAAACCTCCTGCAGTTTTCAAAATATCCCAAACATCCCAAATTTGACCCTTGAGCCATATTTTGTAGCCAAATTCTGGCTCTCTGCACATATTCGCAGTTTGAAATTACGACTTTTTATACCGAAAATATGTAAATTACGGAGAGCCGCGATGGATCACATTTTGCCCAAACCCCCCTGAAAATTTCAAATTATCCCAAACATCTAAAATTTTACCCTTGAGCTATATTTTGGAGCCAAATTCTGGCTCTCTGCATGTATTCGCAGTTTGAAGTTACGAATATTTATACCGAAAATATGCTAATTACTGAGAGCTGCGATGGATCACATTTTCGCCATACCCTCCCTGCAGTTTTCAAAATATCCCAAACATCCCAAATTAGACGCTTGAGCCATATTTTGGAGCCAAATTCTGGCTCTCTGCACATATTCGCAGTTTGAAATTACGACTTTTTATACCGAAAATATGCTAATTACTGAGAGCGGCGATGGATCATATTTTCGCCATACCCTCCCTGCAGTTTCCAAAATATCCCAAACATCCCAAATTTGACACTTAACCCATATTTTGGAGCCAAATTCTGGCTCTCTTCATGTACTCGCAGTTTGAAATTACGAATTTTTATACTGAAAATATGCCAATAACTGAAAGCAGCGATGGGTCACAATTTGCCCAACCCCCCCTACAGTTTGCAAAATATCTGAAACATCCCAAATTCGACCATTGAGCCATATTTTGGAGCCAAATTCTGGCTTTCTGCACGCATTCCCAGTTTGAAATTACGAATTTTTATACCGAAAATATGCCAATTACTGAAAGCGGCGATGGATCACAATTTGCCCAAACCCTCCCTGCAGTTTTCAAAATATCCAAACATCCTAAATTCGACCCTTGAGCCATATTTTGAAGCCAAATTCGGGCTCTCATCACGTATTCGCAATTTGAAATTACGTCATTTTATACCGAGAATATGCCAATTACAGAGAGAAGCGATGGGTCACATGTTGCCTAAACCCTCCCTGCAGTTTTCAAAATATCCCAAACATCCCAAATTCGACATGTGAGCAATATTTTGGAGCCAAATTTTGGCTTTCTGCATTTATTCGCAGTTTGAAATTTCGACTTTTTATACCGAAAATATGCCAATTACTGAAAGCGGCAATGGATCACATTTTGCTCAAACCTCCTGCAGTTTTCAAAATATCCCAAACTTCCCAAATTCGACCCTTGAACCATATTTTGTAGCCAAATTGGGGATCTCTGCACATATTCGCAGTTTGAAATTACGACTTTTTATACCGAAAATATGTAAATTACGGAGAGCCGCGATGGATCACATTTTGCCCAAACCCCCCTGCAAATTTCAAATTATCCCAAACATCCAAAATTTTACCCTTGAGCTATATTTTGGAGCCAAATTCTGGCTCTCTGCATGTATTCGCAGTTTGAAGTTACGAATATTTATACCGAAACTATGCTAATTACTGAGAGCTGCGATGGATCACATTTTCGCCATACCCTCCCTGCAGTTTTCAAAATATGCCAAACATCCCGAATTAGTCGCTTGAGCCATATTTTGGAGCCAAATTCCGGCTTTCTGCATTTATTCGCAGTTTGAAACTACGACATTTAATACCGAAAATATGCCAATTACTGAAAGCAGCGCTGGGCCACATTTGACCCAATCCCCCCTGCAGTTTTCAAAACATCCCAAACATCACAAACTCGACCCTTGAGCTATACTTTGGAGCCAAATTTTGGCTCGCTGCATGTATTCGCAATTTGAAATTACGACTTTTTATATCGAAAATATGCCAATTACTGAAAGCAGCGATTGGTCACATTTTGTCCAAACCCTCCCTGCAGTTTGCAAATTATCCCAAACATCCCAAATTCGACCCTTGAGCCATATTTTGGAGCAAAATTCTAGCTCTCTGTACATATTCGCAGGTTGAAATTACGATATTTTATATCGAAAATATGCCAATTACTGAAACCAGCGATGGGTCACATTTTGCCCCACCCCCCTGCAGTATTCAAAGTATCCCAAATATCTCAAATTCGACGCTTGAGCCATATTTTGGAACCAAAATCGGGCTCTCTGCACGTATTCGCAGTGTGAAATTACGAATTTTTATTCCGAAAATATGTCAATTACTGAGAGAGTCGATGGGTCACATATTGCCCAAACCCCCTTGCAGTTTTCAAAATATCCCAAACATCCCAAATTCGACCCTTGAGCTATATTTTGCAGCCAAATTCTGGCTCTCTGCATGTATTCGCAGTTTGAAATTACGAATTTTTATACTGAAAATATGCCAATAACTGAAAGCAGCGATGGGTCACAATTTGCCCAAACCCCCCTGCAGTTTGCAAAATATCTGAAACATCCCAAATTCGACCCTTGAGCCATATTTTGGAGCCAAATTCTGGCTTTCTGCACGCATTCCCAGTTTGAAATTACGAATTTTTATACCGAAAATATGCCAATTACTGAAAGCGGCGATGGATCACATTTTGCCCAAACCCTCCCTGCAGTTTTCAAAATATCCAAACATCCCAAATTCGACCCTTGAGCCATATTTTGAAGTCAAATTCAGCCTCTCACCACGTATTCCCAGTTTGAAATTACGTCATTTTATACCGAAAATATGCCAATACTGAGAGAAGCGATAGGTCACATGTTGCCTAAACCCTCCCTGCAGTTTTCAAAATATCCCAAACATCCCAAATTCGACCCGTGAGCAATATTTTGTAGCCAAATTCTGGCTTTCTGCACGCATTCCCAGTTTGAAATTACGAATTTTATACCGAAAATATGCCAATTACTGAAAGCGGCAAGGGATCACATTTTGCTCAAACCTCCTGCAGTAATTTGGCTCCAAAATATGGCTCAAGCTTTGAATTTGGGAAGTTTGGGATATTTTGAAAACTGCAGGGGGATTTGAGCACAATGTGACCCAGACCCGCTCACAGTAATTGCCATATTTTCGGAATAAAAAGTCGTAATTTCAAACTGGGAACACGTGCAGAGAGCCAGAGTTTAGCTCCAAAATATGGCTCACGCGCCGATCTTGGAATGTTTGGGATATTTTCAAAACTGCAGAGGGGTTTGGCCAAATGTGACCCTTCGCTGCTCACAGTAATTGGCGTATTTTCGGTATAAAAATCGTAACTTCAAACTGCGAACACGTGCCGAGAGCTAGAATTCGGCTCCAAAATATGGCTCAAGCGTCGAATTTGGGATGTTTGAGATATTATGAACACTGCAAAGAGGGTTTGGGCAAAATGTGACCCATCTCCGCTCTCAGTAATTGGCATATTTTCGGTATAAAAAGTCGAAATTTCAAACTGCAAATACGTACAGAGAGCCAGAATTTGGCTCTAAAATATGGCTCAAGGGTCGAATTTGGGATGTTTGGAATATTTTGAAAACTACAGGGTAGGTTTGGGCAAAATGTGACCCATCGCCGCTCTCAGTAATTGACATATTTTCGGTATAAAAAGTAGTAATTTCAAACTGCGAACACGTGCCGAGAGCCAGAATTTGGCTGCAAAATATGGCTCAAGCTTCGAATTTGGGAAGTTTGGGATATTTTGAAAACTGCAGGGGGATTTAAGCAAAATGTGACCCAGCGCCGCTCTCAGTAATTGGCATATTTTCGGAATAAAACGTCGTAATTTCAAACTGGGAACACGTGCAGAGAGCCAGAATTTAGCTCCAAAATATGGCTCACGCGCCGAACTTGGAATGTTTGGGATATTTTCAAAACTGCAGAGGGGTTTGGCCAAATGTGACCCTTCGCTGCTCACAGTAATTGGCGTATTTTCGGTATAAAAATCGTAACTTCAAACTGCGAACACGTGCCGAGAGCTAGAATTAGGCTCGAAAATATGGCTCAAACGTCGAATTCGGGATGTTTGGAATATTTTGAAAACTGAAGATGGGGGGGGGGGGATTAACCCAATATGTGACCCATCGCCGCTCTCAGTAATTTGCATATTTTCGGTATAAGAAGTCATAATTTCAAATTGCGAATACGTGCAGAGAGCCAGAATTGGAATTTTTCCAATTTTGCCAAAAGCCAAATTCCGGCTTTTTGCTTTTTTCGCAGTTTGCACTACGACATTTAATACCGAAAATATGCCAATTACTGAAAGAGGCGATGGATCACATTTTGCCCAAACCCTTCCTGCAGTTTTCAAAATATCCCAAACATCCCAAATTCGACCCTAGGGCCATATTTTGGAGCCTAATTCTGGCCATCTGCATATATTCGCAAGTTGAAATAACGATATTTTGTACCGAAAATATGCCAATTACTGAAAGCAGCGATGGGTCACATTTGTCCCAATCCCCCCTGCAGTTTTCAAAATATCCTAAACATCACAAATTCGACCCTTAAGCTATATTTTGGAGCTAAATTTTGGCTCTCTGCATGTATTATCAGTTTGAAATTACGACTTTTTATATCGAAAATATGCCAATTACTGAAAGCAGAGATGGGTCACATTTTGTCCAAACCCTCCCTGTAGTTTGCAAATTATCCCAAACATCCCAAATTCGACCCTTGTGCCATATTTTGGAGCAAAATTCTGGCTCTCTGTACATATTCGAAGGTTGAAATTACGATATTTTATATCGAAAATATGCCAATTACTGAAACCAGCGATGGGTCACATTTTGCCCCCCCCCTGCAGTTTTCAAAATATCAAAAACATCTAAAATTCGACGCTTGAGCCATATTTGGAACCAAAATCGGGCTCTCTGCACGTATTCGCAGTGTGAAATTACGAATTTTTATTCCGAAAATGTGTCAATTACTGAGAGAGTCGATGGGTCACATATTGCCCAAACCCCCCTTCAGTTTTCAAAATATCCCAAACATCCCAAATTCGACCCTTGAGCTATATTTTGCAGCCAAATTCTGGCTCTCTGCATATAATCGCAGTTTGAAATTACGAATTTTTATACTGAAAATATGCCAATAACTGAAAGCAGCGATGGGTCACAATTTGCCCAAACCCCCCTGCAGTTTGCAAAATATCTGAAACATCCCAAATTCGACCCTTGAGCCATATTTTGGAGCCAAATTCTGGCTTTCTTCACGCATTTCCAGTTTGAAATTACGAATTTTTATACCGAAAATATGTCAATTACTGAGAGAAGCGATGGGTCACATTTTGCCCAAACCCTCCCTGCAGTTTTCAAAATATATAAACATCCCAAATTCGACCCTTGAGCCACATTTTGATATAGCTAGTGATTTAATATAGTGAATTAGTGATATAGTGATTTAAGCAAAATATCATCGAATTAGGCAATATTTTGCCGTTTTTCCACGTTTTTGTGAATTTTCAGTTTATGGGTATTAATTCACTATATATACGATAAAAATGATGCAAACACAGAATTGATTAGATAATAACCTTAAATACTTCATTTTCAATTAACTATTTGTTTCTCGTTAAAATACTGAGTAAGATATTGAAAAGGGGAGAAGTTCTGTTTTTATTGCATATATCGACGTTTCAGCCGGATTAGAGCGGTTTTACGTGTACATCTTCCATCGGTAATATAAACGGAAAGTCAGGAACATTTTAGTTAATTCTAATGAAAACACATTGATTTTCATCATTTGTATTGGAAACAACATTGTCATATGTCTTTTCTTGGATCTAAATAATGCAAACCTCGCTCTATGATTTGAAGTTAAAATTCTCATGTATGGTAAAATAGTGACTTTTTTCACGTTTTCCATGTAGTGTGATTTTACGTAAATATATTCGTTTTTACCAATATTTCGATACTACTTCATGTTTTCTCCCGATATGGGATTTAGCCGTCAAATCTCAGAATTTCGCATAATATTGCATTTTAAACAAGTTTTCTAGCATTTTGTTTCGTACGAAAAATCATCGAATTTAGCAATATTTTGACGTTTATGTGATTTAAAAAAAAATCATCGAATTAGACAATATTTTGCCGTTTTTCTACGTTTTTGTGAATTTTCAGTTTATTGTTATTAATTCATTAAATATACGATAAAAATGATGCAAACACATAATTGATAAGAAATTAACCTTAAATACTTCATTTTCAATCTCATAATATTGCATTTTAAGCAAGTTTTCTAGCATTTTGTTTCGTATGAAAAATCATCGAATTTAGCAATATTTTGACGTTTATCATCCCCTTTTCCTTTATGTGATTTAAACAAAATATCATCGAATTAGGCAATATTTTGCCGTTTTTCCACGTTTTTGTGAATTTTCAGTTTATTGTTATTAATTAATTAATTATTCAATATAAATGATGCAAACACATAATTGATTAGAAATTAACCTTAATTACTTCAATTTCAATCATCTATTTGTTTCTCGTTAAAATACTGAGTAAGATATTGAAAAGGGGAGAAGTTCTGTTTTTATTGCATATATCGACGTTTCAGCTGGAATAGAGCGGTTTTCGTGTACATCTTCCATCGGTAATATAAACGGAAAATCAGGAACATTTTAGTTAATTCTAATGAAAACACATTGATTTTCATCATTTGTATTGGAAACAACATTGTCATATGTCTTTTCTTGGATCTAAATAATACGAAACCTCGCTCTTTGATTTGAAGTTAAAATCCTCATATATGGTAAAATAGTGACTTTTTTCACGTTTTCCATGTAGTTTGATATTACGTAAATATATTAATTTTTACCAATATTTCGATACTATTTCATGTAGTATCACGAGATGTGATTTGGCCTTTATATCTCAGAATGTCGCATAATATAGTATTTTAAGCAAGTTTTCTTGCATTTTGTTTCGTACGAAAAATCATCGAATTTAGCAATATTCTGACGCTTATCATCCCCTTTTTCTCAATGTGATTTAAACAAAATATCATCGAATTAGGCAATATTTTGCCGTTTTTCCACTTTTTTGTGAATTTTCAGTTTATGGGTATTAATTCACTATATATTCGTAAAAATGATGCAAACACATAATTGAGAGAGAGGCTTAAGAGAGAGATGCAGAGGCTTAAGAGAGTGATGCAGAGGTTGAAGAGAGTGATGCAGAGGCCCAAGAGAATGATGTAGAGGCTTAAGAGAGGGATGCAGAGGCTCAAGAGAATGATGCAGGGGCTCAAGAAAATGATGCAGAGGATCAAGAGAGTGATGCAGAGGCTTAAGAGAGGAATGCAGAGGCTGAAGACAATGTTGCAGAGGCTTAAGAGAGGGATGCAGAGGCTTAAGAGAGTGATGCAGAGGCTCAAGAGAGGGATGCAGAGGCTCAAGAGAGTGATTCAGAGGCTTACGAGAGTGATGCAGAGGCTTAAGAGAGTGATGCAGAGGCTTAGGAGAGGGATGCAGGGCTCAAGAGAGGGATGCAGAGGCTCAAGATAGGGATGCAGGGGCTCAAGAGAGGGATGCAGAGGCTCAAGATAGGGATGCAGGGGCTCAAGAGAGGGATGCGGAGGCTCAAGTGAGGGATGCAGAGGCACAAGAGAGGGATGCAGAGGCTCTTGAGAGTGACGCAGAGGCTCATGAGAGGGATGCAGAGGCTTACGAGAGTGATGCAAAGGCTAAGGAGAGGGATGCAGAGGCTCATGAGAGGGATGCAAGAGTTCAAGAGAATGATGCAGAGGCTCAAGAAAGGGATGCAGAGGCTTAAGAAAGTGATGCAGAGGCTTAAAAAAAGGATGAAGAGGCTTAAGAAAGTGAAGCAGAGGCTCAAAAAGGGATGCAGAGGCTTACGATAGGATGTAGAAGCTTAAGAGAGTGATGCAAAGGCTCAGGAGAGGGATGCAAAGGCTCATTAGAGGGATCTAGGAGTTCAAGAGAATGATGCAGAGGCTCACGAAAGGGATGCAGAGGCTTAAGAAAGTGATGCAGAGGCTCAAAAAGGGATGCAGAGGCTTAAGAGAGGGATGCAGAGGCTCAGGAGAGTGATGCAAAGCTCAAGAGAGTGATGCAGAGGCTGAAGAGAGTAATGCAGAGGCATAAAAGAGGGATGCAAAGGCTCAAGAGAGGGATGCAGAGGCTTAAGAGAGTGATGCATAGGCTGAAGAGAGTGTTGCTGAGGCTTAAGAGAGGGATGCAGAGGCTCAAGAGAGTGATGCAAAGGCTCAAGAGAGTGATGCAGAGGCTTAAGAGAAGGATGCAGAGGATCAAGAGAGTGATGCAGAGGCTGAAGAGAGAGATGGTAAGGCTTAAGAGTGCATCACACTCTCTTCAGCCTCTGCATCACTCTCTTGAGCCTTTGCATCACTCTCTTGAGCCTCTGCATCACTCTCTTAAGCCTCTGCATCCCTCTCTTGAGCCTCTGCATCCCTCTCTTGAGCCTCTGCATCCCTCTCTTGAGCCTGTTCATCCTCTCTTTAGCCTCTGCATCCCTCTCTTGAGCCTCTGCACCACTCTCTTAAGCCTCTGCATCACTCTCGTAAACCTCTAAATCACTCTCATGAGCCTCTCTATCACTCTCTTTAGCCCCTGCATCCGTCTATTGAGCCTCTGCATCACTCTCATGAGCCTCGGCATCACCCTCCTAAGCCTCTGCATCCCTCTTTTGAGCCTCTGCATCACTTTCTTAAGCCTCTGCATCCGTTTCTGGAGCCTCTGCATCTCTTCTTCAACTCCCATCCCTCTCATGAGGCTTTGCATCCTTCTCTTGAGCCTTTGCATCACTCGCTTAAGCCTCTACATCCCTCTCTTGAGCCTCTGCATCACTCTCATGAGCCTCTGCACCAAACGCTTGAGCCTTTGCATCACTCTCTAAGCTCTGCATCACTCTCTTGATCCTCTGCATCCCTCTCTTGAGCCCCTGCATCCTTCTCTTATGCCTCTGCATCACTCTCAAGAGCCTCTGCATCCCTCTCTGTGCCTCGGCATCCCTCACTTGAGCCTCTGCATCCTTCTCTTGAGCCCCTGCATCCCTCTCTTGAGCCTCTGCATCCCTCTCTTGAGCCTCTGCATCCTTCTCTTAAGCCTCTGCAACACTCTCTTCAGCCTCTGCATCAACACTCTTCAGCCTCTGCATCACTCTCTTAAGCCTCTGCATCCCTCTCATGAGCCTCTGAAATCCCTCTCTTAAACCTCTGCAACACTCTCTTCAGCCTCTTCATCACTTTCTTGAGCTTTGCATCACTCTCTTAAGCCTCTGCATCACTCTCGTAATCCTCTGAATCACTCTCTTGAGCCTCTGCATCCCTCTCTTGAACTCCTGCATCCCTCTCATGAGCCTCTGCATCCCTCTCTTGAGCCTTTGAATCACTCTCTTAAGCCTCTGCATCCCTCTCTTGAGCCTCTGCATCACTCTCAAGAGCCTCTGCATCCCTCGCTTGTGCCTCAGCATCCCTCACTTGAGCCTCTGCATCCCTCTCTTGAGCCTCTGCATCCTTCTCTTGGCCTCTACACCTCTTTGAGCCTCTGCATCCCTCTCTTAAGCCTTGTATCACTCTCTTAAGCCACTGCATCCTCTCTTGAGCACACTGCATCACTCTCAAGAGCCTATGCATCCTCGCTTGTGCCTGCACCCTCACTTGAGCCTCTACATCCCTCTCTTGAGGGATGCAGAGCAATAAACTGAAAATGCAGAACACTAAACTGAAAATTCACAAAAACGTGGAAAAAACGGCAAAATATTGCCTAATTCGATGATATTTTGTTTAAATCACATAAAGGAAAAGGGATGATGAAATTCAAAATATACCTAAATTCAATGATTTTTAGTACAAAACAAAACGTTAGAAAACTTCCTTAAAATGCAATATTATGCGAAAATCTCAGATTTTAAGCCAAATAACATATCGTGAGAAAACATGAAGTATTATCGAAATATTGGTAAAAATGAATATATTTACGTACAATCACACTATATGAAAAACGTGAAAAAAATCGCTATATTACCAAATTTCAGGATTTTAACTTCAAATCATAAAGCGAGGTTCCATATTATTTAGATCCTAGAAAAAAATATAAAGATGTTGTTTCCAATACAAATGATAATTAAGCCTTTTGCCAAAAGCCGGAATTTGGCTTTTGGCAAAATTGGAAAAATTCCAATTCTGGCTCTCTGCACGTATTCGCAATTTGAAATTATGACTTCTTATACCGAAAATATGCAAATTACTGAGAGCGGCGATGGGTCACATATTGGGTTAATCCCCCCCCCCCATCTTCAGTTTTCAAAATATTCCAAACATCCCGAATTCGACGCTTGAGCCATATTTTCGAGCCTAATTCTAGCTCTCGGCACGTGTTCGCAGTTTGAAGTTACGATTTTTATACCGAAAATACGCCAATTACTGTGAGCAGCGAAGGGTCACATTTGGCCAAACCCCTCTGCAGTTTTGAAAATATCCCAAACATTCCAAGTTCGGCGCGTGAGCATATTTTGGAGCTAAATTCTGGCTCTCTGCACGTGTTCCCAGTTTGAAATTACGAATTTTTATTCCGAAAATATGCAAATTACTGAGAGCGGCGCTGGGTCACATTTGCTTAAATCCCCCTGCAGTTTTCAAAATAACCCAAACTTCCCAAATTCGAAGCTTGAGCCATATTTTGCAGCCAAATTCTGGCTCTCGGCACGTGTTCGCAGTTTGAAATTACTACTTTTTATACCGAAAATATGCCAATTACTGAGAGCGGCGATGGGTCACATTTTGCCCAAACCTCTAATTTGTAGTTTTCAAAATATTCCAAACATCCCAAATTCGACCCTTGAGCCATATTTAGAGCCAAATTCTGGCTCTCTGCACGTATTTGCAGTTTGAAATTTCGACTTTTTATACCGAAAATATGCCAATTACTGAGAGCGGAGATGGGTCACATTTTGCCCAAACCCTCTTTGCAGTGTACATAATATCTCAAACATCCCAAATTCGACGCTTGAGCCATATTTTGGAGCCAAATTCTAGCTCTCGGCACGTGTTCGCAGTTTGAAGTTACGATTTTTATACCGAAAATACGCCAATTACTGTGAGCAGCGAAGGGTCACATTTGGCCAAACCCCTCTGCAGTTTTGAAAATATCCCAAACATTCCAAGATCGGCGCGTGAGCCATATTTTGGAGATAAACTCTGGCTCTCTGCACGTGTTCCCAGTTTGAAATTACGAATTTTTATTCCGAAAATATGGCAATTACTGTGAGCGGGTCTGGGTCACATTGTGCTCAAATCCCCCTGCAGTTTTCAAAATATCCCAAACTTCACAAATTCGAAGCTTGAGCCATATTTTGGAGCCAAATTACTGCAGGAGGTTTGAGCAAAATGTGATCCCTTGCCACTTTCAGTAATTGGCATATTTTCGGTATAAAAAGTCGAAATTTCAAACTGCGAATAATTGCAGAAAGCCAAAAATTTGGCTCCAAAATATTGCTCACGGGTCGAATTTGGGATGTTTGGGATATTTTGAAAACTGCAGGGAGGGTTTAGGCAACATGTGACCCATCGCTTCTCTCAGTATTGGCATATTTTCGGTATAAAATGACGTAATTTCAAACTGGGAATACGTGATGAGAGGCCGAATTTGACTTCAAAATATGGCTCAAGGGTCGAATTTGGGATGTTTGGATATTTTGAAAACTGCAGGGAGGGTTTGGGCAAAATGTGATCCATCGCCGCTTTCAGTAATTGGCATATTTTCGGTATAAAAATTCGTAATTTCAAACTGGGAATGCGTGCAGAAAGCCAGAATTTGGCTCCAAAATATGGCTCAAGGGTCGAATTTGGGATGTTTCAGATATTTTGCAAACTGCAGGGGGGTTTGGGCAAATTGTGACCCATCGGTGCTTTCAGTTATTGGCATATTTTCAGTATAAAAATTCGTAATTTCAAACTGCGAATACATGCAGAGAGCCAGAATTTGGCTGCAAAATATAGCTCAAGGGTCGAATTTGGGATGTTTGGGATATTTTGAAAACTGCAGGGGGTTTGGGCAATATGTGACCCATCGACTCTCTCAGTAATTGACATATTTTCGGAATAAAAATTCGTAATTTCACACTGCGAATACGTGCAGAGAGCCCGATATTGGTTCCAAAATATGGCTCAAGCGTCGAATTTGAGATATTTGGGATACTTTGAATACTGCAGGGGGGTTGGGCAAAATGTGACCCATCGCTGGTTTCAGTAATTGGCATATTTTCGATATAAAATATCGTAATTTCAACCTGCGAATATGTACAGAGAGCTAGAATTTGCTCCAAAATATGGCTCAAGGGTCGAATTTGGGATGTTTGGGATAATTTGCAAACTGCAGGGAGGGTTTGGACAAAATGTGACCAATCGCTGCTTTCAGTAATTGGCATATTTTCGATATAAAAAGTCGTAATTTCAAATTGCGAATACATGCAGCGAGCCAAAATTTGGCTCCAAAGTATAGCTCAAGGGTCGAGTTTGTGATGTTTGGGATGTTTTGAAAACTGCAGGGGGGATTGGGTCAAATATGGCCCAGCGCTGCTTTCAGTAATTGGCATATTTTCGGTATAAAATATCGTAATTTCAACTTGTGAATATATGCAGATGGCCAGAATTAGGCTCCAAAATATGGCTCTAGGGTCGAATTTGGGATGTTTGGATATTTTAAAAACTGCAGGGAGGGTTTGGGCAAAATATGATCCATCGCTCTTTCAGTAATTGGCATATTTTCGGTATTAAATGTCGTAGTTTCAAACTGCGAAAAATGCAGAAAGCCGGAATTTGGCTCCAAAATATGGCTCAAGCGTCTAATTCGGGATGTTTGGGATATTTTGAAACTGCAGGGAGGGTATGGCGAAAATGTGATCCATCGCAGCTCTCAGTAATTAGCATATTTTCGGTATAAAAATTCGTAATTTCAAACTGCGAATACATGCAGAGAGCCAGAATTTGGCTCCAAAATATAGCTCAAGGGTAAAATTTTGGATGTTTGGGATATTTGAAATTTGCAGGGGGGTTTGGGCAAAATGTGATCCATCGCGGCTCTCCGTAATTTACATATTTTCGGTATAAAAAGTCGTAATTTCAAACTGCGAATATGTGCAGAGATCCCCAATTTGGCTACAAAATATGGTTCAAGGGTCGAATTTGGGATGTTTGGGATATTTTGAAAACTGCAGGAGGTTTGAGCAAAATGTGATCCATTGCCGCTTTCAGTAATTGGCATATTTTCGGTATAAAAAGTCGAAATTTCAAACTGCGAATAAATGCAGAAAGCCAAAATTTGGCTCCAAAATATTGCTCACGGTCGAATTTGGGATGTTTGGGATATTTTGAAAACTGCAGGGAGGGTTTGGCAACATGTGACCCATCGCTTCTCTCTGTAATTGGCATTTTCGGTATAAAATGACGTAATTTCAAACTGCGAATACGTGATGAGAGCCCGAATTTGGCTTCAAAATATGGCTCAAGGGTCGAATTTGGGATGTTTGGATATTTTGAAAACTGCAGGGAGGGTTTGGGCAAATGTGATCCATCGCCGCTTTCAGTAATTGGCATATTTTCGGTATAAAAATTCGTAATTTCAAACTGGGAATGCGTGCAGAAAGCCAGAATTTGGCTCCAAAATATGGCTCAAGGGTCGAATTTGGGATGTTTCAGATATTTTGCAAACTGTGGGGGGTTGGGCAAATTGTGACCCATCGCTGCTTTCAGTTATTGGCATATTTTCAGTATAAAAATTCGTAATTTCAAACTGCGAATACATGAGAGCCAGAATTTGGCTCCAAAATATGGGTCAAGTGTCAAATTTGGGATGTTTGGGATATTTTGGAAACTGCAGGGAGGGTATGGCGAAAATATGATCCATCGCCGCTCTCAGTAATTAGCATATTTTCGGTATAAAAGTCGTAATTTCAAACTGCGAATATGTGCAGAGAGCCAGAATTTGGCTCCAAAATATGGCTCAAGCGTCTAATTTGGGATGTTTGGGATATTTTGAAAACTGCAGGGAGGGTATGGCGAAAATGTGATCCATCGCAGCTCTCAGTAATTAGCATATTTTCGGTATAAATATTCGTAACTTCAAACTGCGAATACATGCAGAGAGCCAGAATTTGGCTCCAAAATATAGCTCAAGGGTAAAATTTTAGATGTTTGGGATAATTTGAAATTTGCAGGGGGGTTTGGGCAAAATGTGATCCATCGCGGCTCTCCGTAATTTACATATTTTCGGTATAAAAAGTCGTAATTTCAAACTGCGAATATGTGCAGAGAGCCAGAATTTGGCTACAAAATATGCTCAAGGGTCAATTTGGGATGTTTGGGATATTTTGAAAACTGCAGGAGGTTTGAGCAAAATGTGATCCATTGCCGCTTTCAGTAATTGGCATATTTTCGGTATAAAATCGAAATTTCAAACTGTGAATAAATGCAGAAAGCCAAAATTTGGCTCCAAAATATTGCTCACGGGTCGAATTTGGGATGTTTGGATATTTTGAAAACTGCAGGGAGGGTTTAGGCAACATGTGACCCATCGCCGCTTTCAGTAATTGGCATATTTTCGGTATAAAAATTCGTAATTTCAAACTGGAAATGCGTGCAGAAAGCCAGAATTTGGCTCCAAAATAAGGCTCAAGGGTCGAATTTGGGATGTTTCAGATATTTTGGAAACTGCAGGGGGGTTTGGGCAAATTGTGACCCATCGCTGCTTTCAGTTATTAGCATATTTTCAGTATAAAAATTCGTAATTTCAAACTGCGAATACATGCAGAGAGCCAGAATTTGGCTGCAAATATAGCTCAAGGGTCGAATTTGGGATGTTTGGGATATTTTGAAAACTGCAGGGGGGTTTGGGCAATATGTGACCCATCGACTCTCTCAGTAATTGACATATTTTCGGAATAAAAATTCGTAATTTCACACTGCGAATACGTGCAGAGAGCCCGATTTTGGTTCAAAATATGGCTCATGCGTCGAATTTGAGATGTTTGGGATATTTTGAAAACTGCAGGGGGGGGGGCAAAATGTGACCCATCGCTGTTTCAGTAATTGGCATATTTTCGATATAAATATCGTAATTTCAACCTGCGAATATGTACAGAGAGCCAGAATTTTGCTCCAAAATATGGCTCAAGGGTCGAATTTGGGATGTTTGGGATAATTTGCAAACTGCAGGGAGGGTTTGGACAAAATGTGACCCATCGGTGCTTTCAGTAATTGGCATATTTTCGATATAAAAAGTCGTAATTTCAAACTGCGAATACATGCAGAGAGCCAAAATTTGGCTCCAAAATATAGCTCAAGGGTCGAATTTGTGATGTTTGGGATATTTTGAAAACTGCAGGGGGATTGGGTCAAATGTGGCCCATCGCTGCTTTCAGTAATTGGCATATTTTCGGTATAAAATATCGTAATTTCAACTTGCGAATATATGCAGATGGCCAGAATTAGGCTCCAAAATATGGCTCTAGGGTCGAATTTGGGATGTTTGGGATATTTTGAAAACTGCAGGGAGGGTTTGGGCAAAATGTGATCCATCGCCTCTTTCAGTAATTGGCATATTTTCGGTATTAAATGTCGTAGTTTTAAACTGCGAAAAAAAGAAGAAAGCCGGAATTTGGCTCCAAAATTTGGCTCAACGGTCGAATTTGGGATGTTTGGATATTTTGAAAACTGCAGGGAGGGTTGGGCAAAATGTGATCCATCGCGCTTCAGTAATTGGCATATTTTCAGTATAAAATTCGTAATTTCAACTGCGAATACATGCAGAGAGCCAGAATTTGGCTCCAAAATATAGCTCAAGGGTCGAATTTGGGATGTTTGGATATTTGAAATTTGCAGGGGGTTTTGGGCAAATGTGACCCATCGCTCTCCAGTTATTACATATTTTCGGTATAAAAATTCGTAATTTCAAACTGCGAATATGCAGAGAGCCAGAATTTGGCTCCAAAATATGGTCAAGGTCAAATTTGGGATGTTTGGGATATTTTGAAAACTGCAGGAGGGTTTGAGCAAAATGTGATCCATTGCCGCTTTCAGTAATTGGCATATTTTCGGTATAAAAAGTCGAAATTTCAAACTGCGAATAAATGCAGAAAGCCAAAATTTGGCTCCAAAATATTGCTCACTCGAATTTGGGATGTTTGGGATATTTTGAAAACTGCAGGGAGGGTTTAGGCAACATGTGACCCATCGCCGCTTTCAGTAATTGGCATATTTCGGTATAAAATCGTAATTTCAAACTGCGAATACGTGAGAAGCCGAATTTGGCTTCCAAAATAGGCTCAAGGGTCGAATTTGGGATGTTTGGATATTTTGAAAACTGCAGGGAGGGTTTGGGCAAATTGTGATCATCGCCGCTTTCAGTATTGGCATATTTTCGTATAAAAATTCGTAATTTCAAACTGGAATGCGTGCAGAAGCCAGAATTTGGCTCCAAAATATGGCTCAAGGGTCGAATTTGGGATGTTTCAGATATTTTGAAAACTGCAGGGGGGTTGGGCAAATATGTGACCCATCGCTCTTCAGTTATTGCATATTTTCGAATAAAAATTCGTAATTTCAACTGCGATACGTGCAGAGAGCCGAATTTGGCTCCAAAATATGGTCAGCGTCAAATTTGGATGTTTGAGATATTTTGAAAACTGCAGGGGGGGGGCAAAATGTGATCCATCGCTTCAGTAATTAGCATATTTTCGTTAAAAATCATAATTTCAACTGCGAATATGCAGAGAGCCAGAATTTGGCTCCAAAATATAGCTCAAGGGTAAAATTTTGGATGTTTGGGATAATTTTGAAACTGCAGGGGGTTTGGGCAAAATGTGATCCATCGCGGCTTCAGTAATTGGCATATTTTCGTATAAAAAGTCGTAATTTCAAACTGCGAATATGCAGAGAGCCAATTTGGCTACAAAATATAGCTCAGGGTCGAATTTGGGATGTTTGGGATATTTTGAAAACTGCAGGGGGGTTTGGTCAAATGTGCCCAATCGCTCTCTCAGTAATTGGCATATTTTCGGTATAAAATATCGAAATTTCAAACTGTGAATAATGCAGAAAGCCAGAATTGGCTCCAAAATATGGTCAAGTGTCAATTTGGGATGTTTGGGATATTTTGGAAACTGCAGGGAGGGTTGGCGAAAATATGATCCATCGCCCTCTCAGTAATTAGCATATTTTCGGTATAAAAAGTCGTAATTTCAAACTGCGAATATGTGCAGAGAGCCAGAATTTGGCTCCAAAATTGGCTCAAGCGTCTAATTTGGGATGTTTGGGATATTTTGAAAACTGCAGGGAGGGTATGGCGAAAATGTGATCCATCGCAGCTCTCAGTATTAGCATATTTTCGGTATAAATATTCGTAACTTCAAACTGCGAATACATGCAGAGAGCCAGAATTTGGCTCCAAAATATAGCTCAAGGGTAAAATTTTAGATGTTTGGGATAATTTGAAATTTGCAGGGGGGTTTGGGCAAAATGTGATCCATCGCGGCTCTCCGTAATTTACATATTTTCGGTATAAAAAGTCGTAATTTCAAACTGCGAATATGTGCAGAGAGCCAGAATTTGGCTACAAAATATGGCTCAAGGGTCAAATTTGGGATGTTTGGGATTTTTGAAAACTGCAGGAGGTTTGAGCAAAATGTGATCCATTGCCGCTTTCAGTAATTGGCATATTTTCGGTATAAAAAGTCGAAATTTCAAACTGTGAATAAATGCAGAAAGCCAAAATTTGGCTCCAAAATATTGCTCACGGGTCGAATTTGGGATGTTTGGGATATTTTGAAAACTGCAGGGAGGGTTTAGGCAACATGTGACCCATCGCCGCTTTCAGTAATTGGCATATTTTCGGTATAAAAATTCGTAATTTCAAACTGGAAATGCGTGCAGAAAGCCAGAATTTGGCTCCAAAATAAGGCTCAAGGGTCGAATTTGGGATGTTTCAGATATTTTGGAAACTGCAGGGGGGTTTGGGCAAATTGTGACCCATCGCTGCTTTCAGTTATTAGCATATTTTCAGTATAAAAATTCGTAATTTCAAACTGCGAATACATGCAGAGAGCCAGAATTTGGCTGCAAAATATAGCTCAAGGGTCGAATTTGGGATGTTTGGGATTTTTGAAAACTGCAGGGGGGTTTGGGCAATATGTGACCCATCGACTCTCTCAGTAATTGACATATTTTCGGAATAAAAATTCGTAATTTCACACTGCGAATACATGCAGAGAGCCCGATTTTGGTTCAAAATATGGCTCATGCGTCGAATTTGAGATGTTTGGGATATTTTTAAAACTGCAGGGGGGGGGGGCAAAATGTGACCCATCGCTGGTTTCAGTAATTGGCATATTTTCGATATAAAATATCGAAATTTCAACCTGCGAATATGTACAGAGAGCCAGAATTTTGCTCCAAAATATGGCTCAAGGGTCGAATTTGATGTTTGGGATAATTTGCAAACTGCAGGGAGGGTTTGGACAAAATGTGACCCATCGGTGCTTTCAGTAATTGGCATATTTTCGATATAAAAAGTCGTAATTTCAAACTGCGAATACATGCAGAGAGCCAAAATTTGGCTCCAAAATATAGCTCAAGGGTCGAATTTGTGATGTTTGGGATATTTTGAAAACTGCAGGGGGGATTGGGTCAAATGTGGCCCATCGCTGCTTTCAGTAATTGGCATATTTTCGGTATAAAATATCGTAATTTCAACTTGCGAATATATGCAGATGGCCAGAATTAGGCTCCAAAATATGGCTCTAGGGTCGAATTTGGGATGTTTGGGATATTTTGAAAACTGCAGGAGGGTTTGGGCAAAATGTGATCCATCGCCTCTTTCAGTAATTGGCATATTTTCGTATTAAATGTCGTAGTTTTAAACTGCGAAAAAAAGAAGAAAGCCGGAATTTGGCTCCAAAATTTGGCTCAACGGTCGAATTTGGGATGTTTGGAATATTTTGAAAACTGCAGGGAGGGTTTGGCAAAATTGATCATCGCCGCTTCAGTAATGGCATATTTTCGGTACAAAAAATCATAATTTCAATCTGCGAATACGTGCAGAGAGCCAGAATTTGGCTCCAAAATATAGCTCAATGGTCGAATTTGGGATGTTTGGGATATTTTGAAAACTGCATTTAGGGTTTGGGGAAAATGTGATCCTTATCCGCTCTCAGTAATTGGCATATTATCGGTATAAAAATCGTAATTTCAAACTACGAATACGTTCAGAAAGCCAAAATTTGGCTCCAAAATATGGGTCAAGTGTCAAATTTGGGATGTTTGGGATATTTTGGAAACTGCTGGGAGGGTATGGCGAAAATGTGATCCGTCGCCGTTCTCAGTAATTAGCATATTTTCGGTATAAAAATTCGTAATTTCAAACTGCGAATACATGCAGAGAGCCAGAATTTGGCTCCAAAATATAGCTCAAGGGTAAAATTTTGGATGTTTGGGATAATTTGAAATTTGCAGGGGGGTTTGGGCAAAATGTGATCCATCGCGGCTCTCCGTAATTTACATATTTTCGGTATAAAAAGTCGTAATTTCAAACTGCGAATATGTGCAGAGAGCCCCAATTTGGCTTCAAAATATGGCTCAAGGGTCAAATTTGGGATGTTTGGGATATTTTGAAAACTGCAGGAGGTTTGAGCAAAATGTGATCCCTTGCCGCTTTCAGTAATTGACATATTTTCGATATAAAAAGTCGAAATTTCAAACTGCGAATAAATGCAGAAAGCCAAAATTTGGCTCCAAAATATTGCTCACGGGTCGAATTTGGGATGTTTGGGATATTTTGAAAACTGCAGGGAGGGTTTAGGCAACATGTGACCCATCGCTTCTTTCAGTAGTTGGCATATTTTCGGTATGAAATGACGTAATTTCAAACAGCGAATACGTGATGAGAGGCCGAATTTGGCTTCAAAATATGGCTCAAGGGTCGAATTTGGGATGTTTGGATATTTTGAAAACTGCATAGAGGGTTTGGGCAAAATGTGATCCATCGCCGCTTTCAGTAATTGGCATATTTTCGGTATAAAAATTCGTAATTTCAAACTGGGAATGCGTGCAGAAAGCCAGAATTTGGCTCTAAAATATGGCTCAAGGGTCGAATTTGGGATGTTTCAGATATTTTGCAAACTGCAGGGGGGTTTGGGCAAATTGTGACCCATCGCTGCTTTCAGTTATTGGCATATTTTCAGTATAAAAATTCGTATTTTCAAGCTTCGAATACATGCAGAGAGCCAGAATTTGGCTCCAAAATATGGCTCAAGCGTCTAATTTGGGATGTTTGGGATATTTTGAAAACTGCAGGGAGGGTATGGCGAAAATGTGATCCATCGCAGCTCTCAGTAATGAGCATATTTTCGGTATAAATATTCGTAACTTCAAACTGCGAATACATGCAGAGAGCCAGAATTTGGCTCCAAAATATAGCTCAAGGGTACAATTTTAGATGTTTGGGATAATTTGAAATTTGCAGGGGGGTTTGGGCAAAATGTGATCCATCGCGGCTCTCCGTAATTTACATATTTTCGGTATAAAAAGTCGTAATTTCAAACTGCGAATATGTGCAGAGAGCCAGAATTTGGCTACAAAATATGGCTCAAGGGTCAAATTTGGGATGTTTGGGATATTTTGAAAACTGCAGGAGGTTTGAGCAAAATGTGATCCATTGCCGCTTTCAGTAATTGGCATATTTTCGGTATAAAAGTCGAAATTTCAAACTGTGAATAAATGCAGAAAGCCAAAATTTGGCTCCAAAATATTGCTCACGGGTCGAATTTGGGATGTTTGGGATATTTTGAAAACTGCAGGGAGGGTTTAGGCAACATGTGACCCATCGCCGCTTTCAGTAATTGGCATATTTTCGGTATAAAAATTCGTAATTTCAAACTGGAAATGCGTGCAGAAAGCCAGAATTTGGCTCCAAAATAAGGCTCAAGGGTCGAATTTGGGATGTTTCAGATATTTTGGAAACTGCAGGGGGGTTTGGGCAAATTGTGACCCATCGCTGCTTTCAGTTATTAGCATATTTTCAGTATAAAAATTCGTAATTTCAAACTGCGAATACATGCAGAGAGCCAGAATTTGGCTGCAAAATATAGCTCAAGGGTCGAATTTGGGATGTTTGGGATATTTTGAAAACTGCAGGGGGGTTTGGGCAATATGTGACCCATCGACTCTCTCAGTAATTGACATATTTTCGGAATAAAAATTCGTAATTTCACACTGCGAATACGTGCAGAGAGCCCGATTTTGGTTCAAAAATATGGCTCATGCGTCGAATTTGAGATGTTTGGGATATTTTGAAAACTGCAGGGGGGGGGGGGCAAAATGTGACCCATCGCTGGTTTCAGTAATTGGCATATTTTCGATATAAAATATCGTAATTTCAACCTGCGAATATGTACAGAGAGCCAGAATTTTGCTCCAAAATATGGCTCAAGGGTCGAATTTGGGATGTTTGGGATAATTTGCAAACTGCAGGGAGGGTTTGGACAAAATGTGACCCATCGGTGCTTTCAGTAATTGGCATATTTTCGATATAAAAAGTCGTAATTTCAAACTGCGAATACATGCAGAGAGCCAAAATTTGGCTCCAAAATATAGCTCAAGGGTCGAATTTGTGATGTTTGGGATATTTTGAAAACTGCAGGGGGGATTGGGTCAAATGTGGCCCATCGCTGCTTTCAGTAATTGGCATATTTTCGGTATAAAATATCGTAATTTCA
The DNA here is from genome assembly GCF_040958095.1 of Procambarus clarkii. Classification (NCBI taxonomy): domain Eukaryota; kingdom Metazoa; phylum Arthropoda; class Malacostraca; order Decapoda; family Cambaridae; genus Procambarus; species Procambarus clarkii. The sequence goes on along the minus strand of NW_027189147.1, from coordinate 2,461,791 downwards.
ACTTGCGAATATATGCAGATGGCCAGAATTAGGCTCCAAAATATGGCTCTAGGGTCGAATTTGGGATGTTTGGGATATTTTGAAAACTGCAGAGGGTTTGGGCAAAATGTGATCCATCGCCTCTTTCAGTAATTGGCATATTTTCGGTATTAAATGTCGTAGTTTTAAACTGCGAAAAAAAGAAGAAAGCCGGAATTTGGCTCCAAAATTTGGCTCAACGGTCGAATTTGGGATTTTGGAATATTTTGAAAACTGAAGGGAGGGTTTGAGCAAAATGTGATCTATCGCCGCTCTCAGTAATTGGCATATTTTCGGTACAAAAAGTCATAATTTCAAACTGCGAATACGTGCAGAGAGCCAGAATTTGGCTCCAAAATATAGCTCAATGGTCGAATTTGGGATGTTTGGGATATTTTGAAAACTGCATTTAGGGTTTGGGGAAAATGTGATCCTTAGCCGCTCTCAGTAATTGGCATATTATCGGTATAAAAAATCGTAATTTCAAACTACGAATACGTTCAGAAAGCAAAAATTTGGCTCCAAAATATGGGTCAAGTGTCAAATTTGGGATGTTTGGGATATTTTGGAAACTGCTGGGAGGGTATGGCGAAAATGTGATCCGTCGCCGTTCTCAGTAATTAGCATATTTTCGGTATAAAAATCGTAATTTCAAACTGCGAATACATGCAGAGAGCCAGAATTTGGCTCCAAAATATAGCTCACGGGTAAAATTTTGGATGTTTGGGATAATTTGAAATTTGCAGGGGGGTTTGGGCAAAATGTGATCCAACGCGGCTCTCCGTAATTTACATATTTTCGGTATAAAAATTCGTAATTTCAAACTGCGAATATGTGCAGAGAGCCCAATTTGGCTACAAAATATGGCTCAAGGGTCAAATTTGGGATGTTTGGGATATTTTGAAAACTGCAGGAGGTTTGAGCAAAATGTGATCCTTGCCGCTTTCAGTAATTGGCATATTTTCGGTATAAAAAGTCGAAATTTCAAACTGCGAATAAATGCAGAAAGCCAAAATTTGGCTCCAAAATATTGCTCACGGGTCGAATTTGGGATGTTTGGGATATTTTGAAAACTGCAGGGAGGGTTTAGGCAACATGTGACCCATCGCTTCTTTCAGTAGTTGGCATATTTTCGGTATAAAATGACGTAATTTCAAACAGCGAATACGTGATTAGAGGCCGAATTTGGCTTCAAAATATGGCTCAAGGGTCGAATTTGGGATGTTTGGATATTTTGAAAACTGCAGGGAGGGTTTGGGCAAAATGTGATCCATCGCCGCTTTCAGTAATTGGCATATTTTCGGTATAAAAATTCGTAATTTCAAACTGGGAATGCGTGCAGAAAGCCAGAATTTGGCTCTAAAATATGGCTCAAGGGTCGAATTTGGGATGTTTCAGATATTTTGCAAACTGCAGGGGGGTTTGGGCAAATTGTGACCCATCGCTGCTTTCAGTTATTGGCATATTTTCAGTATAAAAATTCGTATTTTCAAACTTCGAATACATGCAGAGAGCCAGAATTTGGCTCCAAAATATGGCTCAAGCGTCTAATTTGGGATGTTTGGGATAATTTGCAAACTGCAGGGGGGGTTTGGGCAATATGTGACCTATCGACTCTCTCATTAATTTACATATTTTCGGAATAAAAATTCGTAATTTCACACTGCGAATACGTGCAGAGAGCCCGATTTTGGTTCAAAATATGGCTCAAGCGTCGAATTTGAGATGTTTGGGATACTTTGAAAACTGCAGGGGGGGGGGCAAAATGTGACCCATCGCTGGTTTCAGTAATTGGCATATTTTCGATATAAAATATCGTAATTTCAACCTGCGAATATGTACAGAGAGCCAGAATTTTGCTCCAAAATATGGCTCAAGGGTCGAATTTGGGATGTTTGGGATAATTTGCAAACTGCAGGGAAGGTTTGGGCAAAATGTGACCAATCGCTGCTTTCGATTGGCATATTTTCGATATAAAAAGTCGTAATTTCAAATTGCGAATACATGCTGAGAGCCAAAATTTGGCTCCAAAGTATAGCTCAAGGGTCGAATTTGTGATGTTTGGGATATTTTGAAAACTGCAGGGGGGATTGGGTCAAATGTGGCCCATCGCTGCTTTCAGTAATTGGCATATTTTCGGTATAAAAATTCGTAATTTCAAACTGGGAATACGTGCAGAGAGCCAGAATTTGGCTCCAAAATATAGCTCAAAGGTCAAATTTGGGATGTTTGGGATATTTTGAGAACTGCATGGAGGGTTTGGGGAAAATGTGATCCTTAGCCGCTCTCAGTAATTGGCATATTATCGGTATAAAAATTCGTAATTTCAAGCTACGAATACATGCAGAAAGCCAAAATTTGGCTCCAAATATGGTCAAGTGTCAAATTTGGGATATTTTGAAAACTGCAGGGAGGGTTTAGTCAACATGTGACCCATCGCTTCTCTCAGTAAGTTATATATTTTCAATATAAATAGTCGTAATTTCAAACTGATAATACAAACTTTCAGTAATTGTCATATTTTCGGTATTAAAAGTCGAAATTTCAACTGCGAATAAACACAGAAAGCCAAAATTTGGCTCCAAAATATTGCTCACGGGTCGAATTTGGGATGTTTGGGATATTTTGAAAACTGCAGGGAGGGTTTAGTCAACATGTGACCCATCGCTTCTCTCAGTAATTGGCATATTTTCGGTATAAAATGACGTAATTTCAAACTGCAAATACGTGATGAGAGCCCGAATTTGGCTTCAAAATATGGCTCAAGTGTCGAATTTGGGATGTTTGGATATTTTAAAAACTGCAGGGAGGGTTTGGGCAAAATGTGATCCATCGCCGCTTTCAGTAATTGGCATATTTTCGGTATAAAAATTCGTAATTTCAAACTGGGAATGCGTGCAGAAAGCCAGAATTTGGCTCCAAAATATGGCTCAAGGGTCGAATTTGGGATGTTTCAGATATTTTGCAAACTGCAGGGGGTTTGGGCAAATTGTGACCCCATCGCTGCTCTCAGTTATTGGCATATTTTCAGTATAAAAATTCGTAATTTCAAACTGCGAATACATGCAGAGAGCCAGAATTTGGCTGCAAAATATAGCTCAAGGGTCGAATTTGGGATGTTTGGGATATTTTGAAAACTGCAGGGGGTTTGGGCAATATGTGACCCATCGACTCTCTCAGTAATTGACATATTTTCGGAATAAAAATTCGTAATTTCACACTGCGAATACGTGCAGAGAGCCCGATTTTGGTTCCAAAATATGGCTCAAGCGTCGAATTTGAGATGTTTGGGATATTTTGAAAACTGCAGGGGGGGGGGGCAAAATGTGACCCATCGCTGGTTTCAGTAATTGACATATTTTCGATATAAAATATCGTAATTTCAACCTGCGAATATGTACAGAGAGCCAGAACTTTGCTCCAAAATATGGCTCAAGGGTCGAATTTGGGATGTTTGGGATAATTTGCAAACTGCAGGGAGGGTTTGGACAAAATGTGACCAATCGCTGCTTTCAGTAATTGGCATATTTTCGATATAAAAATGTCGTAATTTCAAACTGCGAATACATGCAGAGAGCCCAAATTTGGCTCCAAAATATAGCTCAAGGGTCGAATTTGTGATGTTTGGGATATTTTGAAAACTGCAGGGGGGATTGGGTCAAATGTGGCCCATCGCTGCTTTCAGTAATTGGCATATTTTCGGAATAAAACATCGTAATTTCAACTTGCGAATATATGCAGATGGTCAGAATTAGGCTCCAAAATATGGCTCTAGGGTCGAATTTGGGATGTTTGGGATATTTTGAAAACTGCAGGGAGTGTTTGGGCAAAATGTGATCCATCGCCTCTTTCAGTAATTGGCATATTTTCGGTATTAAATGTCGTAGTTTCAAACTGCGAAAAAAAGCAGAAAGCCGGAATTTGGCTCGAAAATTTGGCTCAACGGTCGAATTTGGGATGTTTGGGATATTTTGAAACTGAAGGGTGGGTTTGAGCAAAATGTGATCCATCGTTGCTCTCAGTAATTGGCATATTTTCGGTATAAAAAGTCGTAATTTCAAACTGGGAATACGTGCAGAGAACCAGAATTTGGCTCCAAAATATAGCTCAAGGGTAAAATTTTGGATGTTTGGGATAATTTGAAATTTGCAGGGGGGTTTGGACAAAATGTGATCTATCGTGGCTCTCCGTAATTTACATATTTTCGGTATAAAAAGTCGTAATTTCAAACTGCGAATATGTGCAGAGAGCCCCAATTTGGCTACAAAATATGGCTCAATCACTCTCTTAAGCCTCTGCATCACTCTCTTGAGCCTCTGCATCCCTCTCTTAAGCCTCTGCATCATTCTCGTAAGCCTCTGCATCACTCTCTAGAGCCTCTGCATCACTCCCTTGAGCCCCGGCATCCCTCTCTCAAGCCTCTGCATCCCTCTCCTGAGCCTATGCATCCCTCTCTTAAGCCTCTGCATCACTCTCTTGAGCCTCTGCATCCCTCTCTTAAGCCTCTGCATCACTCTCGTAAGCCTCTGAATCACTCTCTTGAGCCTCTGCATCTCTTTCTTGAACTCCTGCATCCCTTTCATGAGCCTCTGCATCACTCTCGTAAGCCTCTGAATCACTCTCTTGAGCCTCTGCATCCCTCTCTTGAACTCCTGCATCCATCTCATGAGCCTCTGCATCCCTCTCTTGAGCCTTTTTCGTTATTCTCTTAAGCCTCTGCATCCCTTTCTTGAGGCTCTGCATCACTCTGACCTCTGCATCCTCTCTTGTGCCTTTGCATCCTCACTTGAGCCCTGCATCCTCTCTTGAGCCTCTGCAACCCATTCTTATGCCTCTGCATCACTCTCTTGAGCCTTTGCATCACTCTCTTGACCCTCTGCATCCTCTCTTATGCCTCTGCAACACTATCTTCAGCCTCTGCATCACTCTCTTAAGCCTCTGCATCCCTTTCTTGATGCTCTGCATCACTCTGCATACCATCCTCTGCATATCATCCTCTGCATACCTATCTTGAGCATCTGCATCACTCTCTTGGGCCCCTGCATCCCTCTCTTTAGCCTCTCCTTCACTCTCTTGAGCTCTGCATCACCCTCTTAAGCCTCTGCATCCCTATTTTGAGCGTCTGCATCACTTTCTTAAGCCTCTGCATCCCTCTCTTCATCCTCTGCATCACTCTCTTGAGCCTCTGCATCCCTCTCATGAGCCTCTGCATCCCTCTCCTAAGCCTTTGTATTACTCTCTTAAGCCTCTGCATCCCTCTCTTGAGCCTCTGCGTCACTCTCAAGAGCCTCTGCATCCCTCTCTTGTGCCTCTGCATCCCTCACTTGAGCCTCTGCATCCCTCTCTTGAGCCCCTGCATCCCTCTCTTGAGCCTCTGCATCCCTCTCTTGAGCCTCTGCATCCCTCTCTTAGCCTCTTGAACACTCTTTTAGGCCACTGCATCACTCTCGTAAGCCTCTGAATCACTCTCTTGACCCTGCATCCCTCTCTTGAGCCTCAGCATGACTCTCTTCAGCCTCTTAATCTCTCTCTTGAGCCTCTGCAACACTCTCTTCAGCCTCTGCATCACTCTCTTAAGCCTCTGAATCCCTCTCTTGAGGCCTCTACACTACTCTCTCGAGCCTCTGCATCACACTCTTGATCCTCAGCATCATTCTCGTAAGCCTCTGAATCACTCTCTTGAGCCTCTTCTTCCCTCTCTTGAGTCTCTGCATCCCTTTCTTAAGCCTCTGCATCACTCTCTTAAGCTACTGCATCACTCTCTAGAGCCTCTACATCACTTTCTTCAGCCTCTGCATCACTCACCTAAAGCTCTGCTTCCCTCTCTTGATCCTCTGCATCACTCTCTTGAGCCTCTGGATCAATCTCTTGATCGTCTGCATCACTCTCTTGATCCTCGGAATCCCTCTCATCAGCCTCTGCATCACTCTCGTGAATGTTTGCATCACGCTCTTAATCCTCTGCATCACTCTCTTGAGCCTCTGCATCACTTTCTTGAGGCTCTGCATTACTCTTTTGAGACTCTGCTTCCCTCGCTTAAGCCTCTACATCATTCTCTTGAGCCTCTCCATCACTCTCTTGAGCCCCTGCATCCCTCTCTTGAGCCTCTGCATCACTTTCTTGAGCCTCTGTATCACCCTCTTAAGCCTCTGCATCCCTCTTTTGAGCCTCTGCATCAGTTTCTTAAGCCTCTGCATCCCTTTCTTGAGCCTCTGCGTCTCTCTCGTGACCTTCTGCATCCCTCTCATGAGCCTCTGCATCCCCCTCTTGAGCCTTTGCATCACTCGCTTATGCCTCTGCATCCCTCTCTTGACCCTCTGCATCACTCTCCAGAGCCTCTGCATCCCTCTCTTGTGCCTCTGCATCCCTCACATGAGCCTCTGCATGCCTCTCTTGAGCCCTGCATCCCTCTCTTGAGCCTCTGCATCACTCTCTTGAGCCTCTGCATCCCTCTCGTAAGCCTCTGCATCACTCTTTTAAGCGTCTGCGTCACTCTCGTAAGCCTCTGAATCACTCTCTTGAGCCTCTGAATCCCTCTCATGAGCCTCTGCATCACTCTCTTCAGCCTATGCATCCCTCTCTAGAGATTCAGCATCACTCTCTTCAGCCTCTGCATCACTCTCTTGAGCCTCTGCATCACTATCTTGAGCCTCTGCATCCCTCTCTAAAACCTCTGCAGCACTCTCCTCAGCCTCTGCATCATTCTCTGGATTCAGCATCCCTCTCTTGAGCCTTTTGCAGCACTCTCTTGAGCCTCTGCAACATTCTTTTGAGCCTCTGCATCCCGCTCTTTAGCCTCTGCATCACTCTCTTGACCATCTGCATCCCCTCTATTAGGCCTCTGCATCACTCTTTTGAGCTTCTGCATCCCTCTCTTAAACCTCTGCATCCCTATCTTGATCCTCTGCATCATTCTCTTGAGCCTCTGTATCATTCTCTTGAGCCTCTACCTCCCTCTCTTAAGCCTCTACATCATTCTCTTGAGCCATTGCATCACTCTCTTGAGCCCCTGCATCACTCTCTTGAGCCTCTGCATCTCCCTCTTAAGCCTCTGCATCCCTCTTTTGAGCCTCTGCATCTTTTTCTTGACCCTCTGCATCACTCTCTTGAGCCTCTGCATCACCCTTTTAAGCCTCTGCCTCACTCTTGTAAGCCTCTGCATCACTCTCTTAAGCCTCTGCATCACTCTCGTAAAATTCTGAATCAATCTCTTGAGCCTCTCCATCACTCTCCTGAGCCCCTGCATCCCTCTCTTGAGCCTCTGCATCATTCTCTTGAGCCTCTGAATCACCCTCTTAAGCTTCTGCATCCCTCTTTTGAGCCTCTGCATCACTTTCATAAGCCTCTGCATCCCTCTCTTGAGCCTCTTCGTCTCTCTCTTGAGCCTCTGCATCACCCTCTTAAGCCTCTGCATCCCTCTCATGAGCCTCTGCATCCCTCTCTTGAGCCTTTGCATCACTCGCTTAAGCCTCTGCATCCTTCTCTTGAGCCACTGCATCACTCTCAAGAGCCTCTGCATCCCTCTCTTGTGCCTCTGCATCCCTCACTTGAGCCTCTGCATCCCTGTCTTGAGCCCCTGCATCCCTCTCTTGAGCCTCTGTATCACTCTCTTGATCCTCTGCATCCCTCTCTTAAGCCACTGCATAACTCTTCTAAGCCTCTGCGTCACTCTTGTAAGCCTCTGAATGACTCTCTTGAGCCTCTGCATCCCTCTCTTGAGCCTCTGCCTCACTCTCTTCAGCCTCTGCATCCCTCTCTAGAGCCTCTGCATCACTTTCTTGAGCCTCTGCATCACTCTCTTGAGCCTCTACATCCCTCTCTTGAGCCTCTGCATCCCTCTCTTAAGCCTCTGCATCACTCTCTTGAGCCTCTGCATCACTCTCCTGAGTCTCTGCATCACACTCTTGAACCTCTGCATCCCTCTCCTAAGCCTCTGCATCCCTCTCCTAAGCCTCTGCATCCCTCTCTTGATAATCTCCATCACTATCTTTAGTCTCTGCATCACTCTCTTGATCCTCTGTATAACTCTCTTTAGCCTCTGCATCACTCTCTTGATCCTCTGCATAACTCTCTTGAGCCTCTGCATAACTCTTTTCAGCCTCTGCATCACTCTCTTAAGCCTCTGAATCCCTCTCTTGAGGCCTCTGCGTCACTCTCTTGAGCCTTTGCATCCCTCTTTTGAGCCTCTGCATCACTCTCTAGAGCCTCTGTTTCACTCTCTTCAGCCTCTGCATCACTTTCTTAAGCCTCTGCTTCCCTCTCTTGATCCTCTGCATCACTCTCTTGAGCCTCTGCATCACTAGCTTGATCCTCTGCATCACTCTCTTGAGCCTCTGCATCACTCTCTTTAGCCTCTGCATCACTCCCTTCAGCCTCTGCATCACTCTCTTAAGCCTCTGAATCCCTCTCTAGAGTCCCGGCATCACTCTCTTAAGCCTCTGCATCACTCTCGTAAGCCTCTGCATCCTCTCTTGAGCCTCTGCGTCACTCTCAAGAGCCTCTGCATCCCTCTCTTGTGCCTCTGCATCCCTCACTTGAGCCTCTGCATCCCTCTCTTGAGCCCCTGCATCCCTCTCTTGAGCCTCTGCATCCCTCTCTTGAGCCTCTGCATCCCTCTCTTAAGCCTTTGAACACTCTCTTAGGCCACTGCATCACTCTCGTAAGCCTCTGAATCACTCTCTTGACCCTCTGCATCCCTCTCTTGAGCCTCAGCATGACTCTCTTCAGCCTCTTAATCTCTCTCTTGAGCCTCTGCAACACTCTCTTCAGCCTCTGCATCACTCTCTTAAGCCTCTGAATCCCTCTCTTGAGGCCTCTACACTACTCTCTCGAGCCTCTGCATCACACTCTTGATCCTCAGCATCATTCTCGTAAGCCTCTGAATCACTCTCTTGAGCCTCTTCTTCCCTCTCTTGAGTCTCTGCATCCCTTTCTTAAGCCTCTGCATCACTCTCTTAAGCTACTGCATCACTCTCTAGAGCCTCTACATCACTTTCTTCAGCCTCTGCATCACTCACCTAAAGCTCTGCTTCCCTCTCTTGATCCTCTGCATCACTCTCTTGAGCCTCTGGATCAATCTCTTGATCGTCTGCATCACTCTCTTGATCCTCGGAATCCCTCTCATCAGCCTCTGCATCACTCTCGTGAATGTTTGCATCACGCTCTTAATCCTCTGCATCACTCTCTTGAGCCTCTGCATCACTTTCTTGAGGCTCTGCATTACTCTTTTGAGACTCTGCTTCCCTCGCTTAAGCCTCTACATCATTCTCTTGAGCCTCTCCATCACTCTCTTGAGCCCCTGCATCCCTCTCTTGAGCCTCTGCATCACTTTCTTGAGCCTCTGTATCACCCTCTTAAGCCTCTGCATCCCTCTTTTGAGCCTCTGCATCAGTTTCTTAAGCCTCTGCATCCCTTTCTTGAGCCTCTGCGTCTCTCTCGTGACCTTCGGCATCCCTCTCATGAGCCTCTGCATCCCCCTCTTGAGCCTTTGCATCACTCGCTTATGCCTCTGCATCCCTCTCTTGACCCTCTGCATCACTCTCCAGAGCCTCTGCATCCCTCTCTTGTGCCTCTGCATCCCTCACATGAGCCTCTGCATGCCTCTCTTGAGCCCCTGCATCCCTCTCTTGAGCCTCTGCATCACTCTCTTGAGCCTCTGCATCCCTCTCGTAAGCCTCTGCATCACTCTTTTAAGCGTCTGCGTCACTCTCGTAAGCCTCTGAATCACTCTCTTGAGCCTCTGAATCCCTCTCATGAGCCTCTGCATCACTCTCTTCAGCCTATGCATCCCTCTCTAGAGATTCAGCATCACTCTCTTCAGCCTCTGCATCACTCTCTTGAGCCTCTGCATCACTATCTTGAGCCTCTGCATCCCTCTCTAAAACCTCTGCAGCACTCTCCTCAGCCTCTGCATCATTCTCTGGATTCTCAGCATCCCTCTCTTGAGCCTTTTGCAGCACTCTCTTGAGCCTCTGCAACATTCTTTTGAGCCTCTGCATCCCGCTCTTTAGCCTCTGCATCACTCTCTTGACCATCTGCATCCCCTCTATTAGGCCTCTGCATCACTCTTTTGAGCTTCTGCATCCCTCTCTTAAACCTCTGCATCCCTATCTTGATCCTCTGCATCATTCTCTTGAGCCTCTGTATCATTCTCTTGAGCCTCTACCTCCCTCTCTTAAGCCTCTACATCATTCTCTTGAGCCATTGCATCACTCTCTTGAGCCCCTGCATCACTCTCTTGAGCCTCTGCATCTCCCTCTTAAGCCTCTGCATCCCTCTTTTGAGCCTCTGCATCTTTTTCTTGACCCTCTGCATCACTCTCTTGAGCCTCTGCATCACCCTTTTAAGCCTCTGCCTCACTCTTGTAAGCCTCTGCATCACTCTCTTAAGCCTCTGCATCACTCTCGTAAAATTCTGAATCAATCTCTTGAGCCTCTCCATCACTCTCCTGAGCCCCTGCATCCCTCTCTTGAGCCTCTGCATCACTCTCTTGAGCCTCTGAATGACCCTCTTAAGCTTCTGCATCCCTCTTTTGAGCCTCTGCATCACTTTCATAAGCCTCTGCATCCCTCTCTTGAGCCTCTTCGTCTCTCTCTTGAGCCTCTGCATCACCCTCATAAGCCTCTGCATCCCTCTCATGAGCCTCTGCATCCCTCTCTTGAGCCTTTGCATCACTCGCTTAAGCCTCTGCATCCTTCTCTTGAGCCTCTGCATCACTCTCAAGAGCCTCTGCATCCCTCTCTTGTGCCTCTGCATCCCTCACTTGAGCCTCTGCATCCCTGTCTTGAGCCCCTGCATCCCTCTCTTGAGCCTCTGTATCACTCTCTTGATCCTCTGCATCCCTCTCTTAAGCCACTGCATAACTCTTCTAAGCCTCTGCGTCACTCTTGTAAGCCTCTGAATGACTCTCTTGAGCCTCTGCATCCCTCTCTTGAGCCTCTGCCTCACTCTCTTCAGCCTCTGCATCCCTCTCTAGAGCCTCTGCATCACTTTCTTGAGCCTCTGCATCACTCTCTTGAGCCTCTACATCCCTCTCTTGAGCCTCTGCATCCCTCTCTTAAGCCTCTGCATCACTCTCTTGAGCCTCTGCATCACTCTCCTGAGTCTCTGCATCACACTCTTGAACCTCTGCATCCCTCTCCTAAGCCTCTGCATCCCTCTCTTGATAATCTCCATCACTATCTTTAGTCTCTGCATCACTCTCTTGATCCTCTGTATAACTCTCTTTAGCCTCTGCATCACTCTCTTGATCCTCTGCATAACTCTCTTGAGCCTCTGCATAACTCTTTTCAGCCTCTGCATCACTCTCTTAAGCCTCTGAATCCCTCTCTTGAGGCCTCTGCGTCACTCTCTTGAGCCTTTGCATCCCTCTTTTGAGCCTCTGCATCACTCTCTAGAGCCTCTGTTTCACTCTCTTCAGCCTCTGCATCACTTTCTTAAGCCTCTGCTTCCCTCTCTTGATCCTCTGCATCACTCTCTTGAGCCTCTGCATCACTAGCTTGATCCTCTGCATCACTCTCTTGAGCCTCTGCATCACTCTCTTTAGCCTCTGCATCACTCCCTTCAGCCTCTGCATCACTCTCTTAAGCCTCTGAATCCCTCTCTAGAGTCCCGGCATCACTCTCTTAAGCCTCTGCATCACTCTCGTAAGCCTCTGCATCCCTCTCTTAAGCCTCTGTAACACTCTCTTCAGCCTCTGCATCACTCTTCTAAACCTCTGCATCCCTATCTTGATCCTCTGCATCACTCTTTTTTGCCTCTGCATCACTCTCTGCAGCCTCTGCATCACTCTCTTAAGCCTCTGAATCCCTCTCTTGAGCCTCTGCGTCACTCTCTTGAGCCTCTGCGTCACTCTCTTAAGCCTCTGCATCACTCTTTTCAGCTTCTGCATCACTCTCTTAAGCCTTTGCTTCCCTCTCCTGATCCTCTGCATCACTCTCTTGAGCCTCTGCATCACTCTCTTGAGCCTATGCATCCCTCCCTTGAGCCTCTGCATCACTCTCTTGAGCCTATGCATCACTTTCTTAAGCCTCTGCATCCCTTTCTTGGGCCTTTGTATCAGTTTCTTAAGCCTATGCATCCCTTTCTTGAGCCTCTGCATCACTCTTTTGAACTCCTGCATCCCTCTCATGAGCCTCTGCATCCCTCTCCTGAGCCTTTGCATCAGTCTCTTAAGCCTCTGCATCCCTCTATTGAGCCACTGTGTCACTCTCTGGAGCCTCTGCATCACTCTCTTAAGCCTCTGCATCCCTCTCTTGAGCCTCTGCATCACTCTCTCGAGCCTCTACATCACTCTCTTCATCCTCTGCATACCTATCTTGAGCATCTGCATCACTCTCTTGGGCCCCTGCATCCCTCTCTTTTGCCTCTCCTTCACTCTCTGAGCCTCTTCATCACCCTCTTAAGCCTCTGCATCCCTATTTTGAGCCTCTGCATCACTTTCTTAAGCCTCTGCATCCCTTGTTTGAGCCTCTGCATCCCTCTCTTGAACTCCTGCATTCCTCTCATGAGCCTCTGCATCCCTCTCCTGAGCCTTTGCATCCCTCTCTTGAGCCTCTGCATCACTCTCGTAAGCCTCTGCATCACTCTCCTGAGCCTCTGCATAAGTCTCTTGAGTCTCTGCATCACTCTCATGAGCCTCTGAATCCCTCTCTTGGGCCTATGCATCATTATCTTCATCTTTTGAGCCTCTACGTCACTCTCTTGAGCCTCTGCATCTCTCTCTTGATCCTTTGCATCACTCTCTTGAGCCTCTGCATAACTCTCTTGAGCCTTTACATCACTCTCCTGGGGCTCTGCATCACTCTCTTCAGTCTCTGTATCACTCTCTTGAGCCTCTACATCACTCTCTTGAGCCTCTACATCACTCTCTTGAGCCTCTGCATCCCTCTCTTAAGCCTCTGCAACACTCTCTTCAGCCTCTGCATCACTCTCTTAAACCTCTGCATCCCTATATTGATCCTCTGCATCACTCTCTTGAGCATCTGCATCACTCTCTTGAGGTCTCTGCATCCCTCTCTTGAGCCTCTGCATCCCTCTCTTGAGCCTCTGCATCCCTCTCTTAAGCCTCTGCATCACTGTCTTAATCCTCTGTATCACAATCTTAAGCCTCTGAATCACTCTCTTGAGCCTCTGCATCACTCTCTTGAGCCCCTGCATCCCTCTCTCAAGCCTCTGCATCACTCTCTTGAGCCTCTGCATCACCCTCTTAAGTCTCTGCATTACTCTCTTGAGCCACTGCATCCCTCTCCTAAGCCTCTGCCTCACTCTCTTAAGCCTGTGCATCACTCTCTTCAGCCTCTTCATCCCTCTAGTTAGCCTCTGCAACACTTTCTGCAGCCTCTGCATCACTCTCTTAAGCCTCTGAATCCCTCTAGAATTATCCCTAGCCAAAATTTGGCTCCAAAATATAGCTCAATGGTCGAATTTGGGATGTTTGGGATATTTTGAAAACTGCATGGAGGGTTTGGGGAAAATGTGATCCTTAGCCGCTCTCAGTAATTGGCGTATTATCTGTATAAAAATTCGTAATTTCAAACTACGAATACATGGAGAAAGCCAAAATTTGGCTCCAAAATATGGGTCAAGTGTCAAATTTGGGATGTTTGGGTTATTTTGGAAACTGCTGGGAGGGTATGGCGAAAATGTGATCCATCGCCGCTCTCAGTAATTAGCATATTTTCGGTATAAAAAGTCGTAATTTCAAACTGCGAATACATGCAGAGAGCCAGAATTTGGCTCCAAAATATAGCTCACGGGTAAAATTTTGGATGTTTGGGATAATTTGAAATTTGCAGGGGGGTTTGGGCAAAATGGGATCCATCGTGGCTCTCCGTAATTCACATATTTTCGGTATAAAAAGTCGTAATTTCAAACTGCGAATATGTGCAGATAGCCCCAATTTGGCTACAAAATATGGCTCAAGGGTCAAATTTGAGATGTTTGGGATATTTTGAAAACTGCAAGGGGGTTTGGGCAATATGTGACCCATCGACTCTCTCAGTAATTGACATATTTTCGGAATAAAAATTCGTAAATTCACACTGCGAATACGTGCAAAGAGCCCGATTTTGGTTCCAAAATATGGCTCAAGCGTCGAATTTGAGATATTTGGGATACTTTGAAAACTGCAGGGAGGGTTTGGACAAAATGTGACCGATCGCTGCTTTCAGTAATTGGCATATTTTCGATATAAAAAGTCGTAATTTCAAATTGCGAATACATGCAGCGAGCCAAAATTTGGCTCCAAAGTATAGCTCAAGGGTCGAGTTTGTGATGTTTGGGATATTTTGAAAACTGCAGGGGGGATTGGGTCAAATGTGGCCCATCGCTGCTTTCAGTAATTGGCATATTTTCGGTATAAAATATCGTAATTTCAACTTGTGAATATATGCAGATGGCCAGAATTAGGCTCCAAAATATGGCTCTAGGGTCGAATTTGGGATGTTTGGGATATTTTAAAAACTGCAGGGAGGGTTTGGGCAAAATGTGATCCATCGCCTCTTTCAGTTACTTGGTAAATTTTCGGTATTAAATGTCGTAGTTTCAAACTGCGAAAAAAAGCAGTAAGCCGGAATTTGGGCTCCATCAAAATATTGCTAAATTCGATGATTTTTCGTACGAAACAAAATGCAAGAAAACTTGCTTAAAATGCAATATTATGCGAAATTCTGAGATTTGAAGGCCAAATCACATATCTGGATACCACATGAAATAGTATCGAAATATTGGTAAAAATGAATATATTTACGTAATATCAAACTACTATGAAAAACGTGAAAAAAGTCACTATTTTACCTTATTTGAGGATTTTAACTACAAATCATAGAGCGAGGTTTCGTATTATTTAGATCCAAGAAAAAACATATGACAATGTTGTTTCCAATACAAATGATAAAAAACAATGTGTTTTCATTAGAATTAACTAAAATGTTTTTGATTTTCCGCTTATATTACCGATGGAAGATGTACACGAAAACCGCTCTAATTCCGGCTGAAACGTCGATATATGCAATAAAAACCGAACTTCTCCCCTTTTCAATATCTACTCAGTATTTTAACGAGTAATCAAATGATTGATTGAAAATGAAGTATTTAAGGTTAATTTCTAATCAATTATGTGTTTGCATCATTTTTATCGTATATATAATGAATTAATAACAATAACTGAAAATTCTCAAAAACGTGGAAAAACGGCAAAATATTCCTCTTTTTCGGATGATATTTTGTTTCAAATCACATAAAGAAAAAGGGGATGGTAAACGTCAAAATATTGCTAAATTCGAAGATTTTTCGTACGAAACAAAATGCAAGAAAACTTGCTTAAAATGCTATAATTATTCGACATTCTGAGATTTGAAGGCCAAATCACAAATCGTGATACTACATGAAGTAGTATCGAAATATTGGTAAAAACGAATATATTTACGTAAAATCACACTACATGAAAACGTGAAAAAAGTCACTATATTAACCATATATGAGGATTTTAACTTCAAATCATAGAGCGAGGTTTCGTATTATTTAGATCCAAGAAAAGACATATGGACAATGTTGTTTCCAATACAAATGATAAAAATCAATATGTTTTCATTAGAATTAACTAAAATGTTTTGATTTTCCGCTTTATATTACCGATGGAAGATGTACACGAAAACCGCTCTATTCCGGCTGAAACGTCGATATATGCAATAAAAACCGAACTTCTCCCCTTTTCAATATCCTACTCAGTATTTTAACGAGTATCAAATGATTGATTGAAAATGAAGTATTTAAGGTTAATTTCTAATCAATTATGTGTTTGCATCATTTTTATCGTATATATAATGAATTAATAACAATAACTGAAAATTCTCAAAAACGTGGAAAAACGGCAAAATATTCCCTTTTTCGATGATATTTGTTTCAAATCACATAAAGAAATAGGAGGTTGGTAAACGTCAAAATATTGCTAATTCGAAGATTTTTCATACGAAACAAAATGCAAGAAACTTGTTTAAAATGCAATATTATGCGAAATTCTGAGATTTGAAGGCCAAATCACATATCGTGATACAACATGAAATAGTATCGAAATATTGGTAAAAATGAATATATTTACGTAATATCAAACTACATGAAAAAGTGAAAAAAGTCACTATATTAAGCATATTTGAGGATTTTAACTTCAAATCATAGAGCGAGGTTTCGTATTATTTAGATCCAATAAAAGACATATGACAATGTTGTTTCCAATACAAATGATAAAAACCAATGTGTTTTCATTAGAATTAACTATAAGGTTCTGATTTTTCCGTTTATATAACCAATGGAAGATGTACACGTAAAACCGCTCTAATCCGGCTGAAACGTCGATATATGCAATAAAAACCGAACTTCTCCCCTTTTCAATATCCTTACTCAGTATTTTAACGAGAAACAAATAGGTTGATTGAAAATGAAGTATTTAAGGTTATTATCTAATCAATTATGTGTTTGCATCATTTTTATCGTATATATAATGAATTAATAACCATAACTGAAAATTCACAAAAACGTGGAAAAACGGCAAAATATTGCCTAATTCGTGATATTTTGTTTAAATCACATGAAGGAAAAGGAGATGATAAACGTCATAAATATTGCTAATTCGATGATTTTTCGTACGAAACAAAATGCAAGAAAACTTGCTTAAAATGCAATATTATGCGAAATTCTGAGATTTGAAGGCCAAATCACATATCGTGATACTACATGAAATAGTATCGAAATATTGGTAAAAATGAATATATTTACGTAATATCAAACTACATGAAAAACGTGAAAAAAGTCACTATTTATACCATATTTGAGGATTTAACTTCAAATCATAGAGCGAGGTTTCGTATTACTTTGATCCAAGAAAAGACATATGACAATGTTGTTTCCAATACAAATGATAAAAATCAATGTGTTTTCATTAGAATTACTAAAATGTTCCTGATTTTCCGTTTATATTACCGATGGAAGATGTACACGTAAAAACCGCTCTATTCCGGCTGAAACGTCGATTATATGCAATAAAAACAGAACTTCTCCCCTTTTCAATATATTACTCAGTATTTTAACCAGAGAACAAATAGTATGATTGAAAATGAAGTATATTAAGGTTATTATCTAATCAATTATGTGTTTGCATCATTTTTATCGTATATATATGAATTAATACCCATGGACTGAAAATTCACAAAAACGTGGAAAAACGGCAAAATATTGCCTAATTCGATGATATTTTGTTTAAATCACATAAGGAAAAGGAGATGATAAATCGTTCAAAATATTGCTAAATTCGATGATTTTTCGTACGAAGAACAAAATGCAAGAAAACTTGCTTAAAATGCAATATTATGCGAAATTCTGAGATTTGAAGGCCAAATCACATATCGTGATACTACATGAAATAGTATCGAAATATTGGTAAAATGAATATATTTACGTAATATCAAACTACATGAAAAACGTGAAAAAAGTCACTATATTAACCATATTTGAGGATTTTAACTTCAAATCATAGAGCGAGGTTCGTATTATTTAGTTCCAAGAAAAGACATATGACAATGTTGTTTCCAATACAAATGATAAAAAACAATGTGTTTTCATTAGAATTAACTATAATGTTTCTGATTTTCCGTTTATATTAACGAGGAAGATGTACACGTAAAACCGCTCTAATTCCGGCTGAAACGTCGATATATGCAATAAAAACCGAACTTCTCCCCTTTTCAATATCCTTACTCAGTATTTTAACGAGTAAACAAATAGATTGATTGAAAATGAAGTATTTAAGGTTATTATCTAATCAATTATGTGTTTTGCATCATTTTTATCGTATATATAATGAATTAATACCCATGGAACTGAAAATTCACAAAAACGTGGAAAACGGCAAAATATTGCCTAATTTCGATGATATTTTGTTTAAATCACATGAAGGAAAAGGAGATGATAAACGTCAAAATATTGCTAAATTCGATGATTTTTCGTACGAAACAAAATGCAAGAAAACTTGCTTAAAATGCAATATTATGCGAAATTCTGAGATTTGAAGGCCAAATCACATATCGTGATACTACATGAAATAGTATCGAAATATTGGTAAAAATGAATATATTTACGTAATATCAAACTACATGAAAAACGTGAAAAAAGTCACTATATTAACCATATTTGAGGATTTTAACTTCAAATCATAGAGCGAGGTTTCGTATTATTTAGATCCAAGAAAAGACATATGACAATGTTGTTTCCAATACAAATGATAAAAAACAATGTGTTTTTCATTAGAATTAACTATAATGTTCTTGATTTTCCGTTTATATTAACGATGGAAGATGTACACGTAAAACCGCTCTAATCCGGCTGAAACGTCGATATATGCAATAAAAACCGAACTTCTCCCCTTTTCAATATCTTACTCAGTATTTTAACGAGAAACAAATAGATGATTGAAAATGAAGTATTTAAGGTTATTATCTAATCAATTATGTGTTTGCATCATTTTTATCGTATATATATATGAATTAAAACCCATGGACTGAAAATTCACAAAAACGTGGAAAACGGCAAAATATTGCCTAATTCGATGATATTTTGTTTAAATCACATGAAGGAAAAGGAGATGATAACGTCAAAATATTGCTAAATTCGATGATTTTTCGTACGAAACAAAATGCAAGAAAACTTGCTTAAAATGCAATATGATGCGAAATTCTGAGATTTGAAGGCCAAATCACATATCGTGATACTACATGAAATAGTATCGAAATATTGGTAAAAATGAATATATTTACGTAATATCAAACTACATGAAAAACGTGAAAAAGTCACTATATAACCATATTTGAGGATTTTAACTTCAAATCATAGAGCGAGATTTCGTATTATTTAGATCCAAGAAAGACATATGACAATGTTGTTTCCAATACAAATGATAAAAAACAATGTGTTTTCATTAGAATTACTATAATGTTCTGATTTTCCGTTTATATTAACGATGGGAAGATGTACACGTAAAACCGCTCTAATTCCGGCTGAAACGTCGATATTATGCAATAAAAACCGAACTTCTCCCCTTTTCAATATATTACTCAGTATTTTAACGAGAAACAAATAGATGATTGAAAATGAAGTATTTAAGGTTATTATCTAATCAATTATGTGTTTGCATCATTTTTATCGTATATATATGAATTAATACCCATGGACTGAAAATTCACAAAAACGTGGAAAACGGCAAAATATTGCCTAATTCGATGATATTTTGTTTAAATCACATGAAGGAAAAGGAGATGATAAACGTTCAAAATATTGCTAATTCGATGATTTTTTCGTACGAAACAAAATGCAAGAAAACTTGCTTAAAATGCAATATTATGCGAAATTCTGAGATTTGAAGGCCAAATCACATATCGTGATACTACATGAAATAGTATTCGAAATATTGGTAAAAATGAATATATTTACGTAATATCAAACTACATGAAAACGTGAAAAAAGTCACTATATAACCATATTTGAGGATTTTAACTTCAAATCATAGAGCGAGGTTTCGTATTATTTAGATCCAAGAAAAGACATATGACAATGTTGTTTCCAATACAAATGATAAAAAACAATGTGTTTTCATTAGAATTAACTATAATGTTTCTTGATTTTCCGTTTATATTAACGATGGAAGATGTACACGTAAACCGCTCTAATCCGGCTGAAACGTCGATATAGCAATAAAACCGAACTTCTCCCCTTTTCAATATCTTACTCAGTATTTTAACGAGAAACAAATAGATGATTGAAAATGAAGTATTTAAGGTTATTATCTAATCAATTATGTGTTTGCATCATTTTTATCGTATATATATGAATTAATACCCATGGACTGAAAATTCACAAAAACGTGGAAAACGGCAAAATATTGCCTAATTCGATGATATTTTGTTTAAATCACATAAGGAAAAGGAGATGATAAACGTCAAAATATTGCTAAATTCGATGATTTTCGTACGAAACAAAATGCAAGAAAACTTGCTTAAAATGCAATATTATGCGAAATTCTGAGATTTGAAGGCCAAATCACATATCGTGATACTACATGAAATAGTATCGAAATATTGGTAAAAATGAATATATTTACGTAATATCAAACTACATGAAAAACGTGAAAAAAGTCACTATATAACCATATTTGAGGATTTTAACTTCAAATCATAGAGCGAGGTTTCGTATTATTTAGATCCAAGAAAAGACATATGACAATGTTGTTTCCAATACAAATGATAAAAAACAATGTGTTTTCATTAGAATTAACTATAATGTTCTTGATTTTCCGTTTATATTAACGATGGAAGATGTACACGTAAAACCGCTCTAATCCGGCTGAAACGTCGATATATGCAATAAAAACCGAACTTCTCCCCTTTTCAATATCTTACTCAGTATTTTAACGAGAAACAAATAGATGATTGAAAATGAAGTATTTAAGGTTATTATCTAATCAATTATGTGTTTGCATCATTTTTATCGTATATATATGAATTAATACCCATGGACTGAAAATTCACAAAACGTGGAAAAACGGCAAAATATTGCCTAATTCGATGATATTTTGTTTAAATCACATGAAGGAAAAGGAGATGATAAACGTCAAAATATTGCTAAATTCGATGATTTTTCGTACGAAACAAAATGCAAGAAAACTTGCTTAAAATGCAATATTATGCGAAATTCTGAGATTTGAAGGCCAAATCACATATCGTGATACTACATGAAATAGTATCGAAATATTGGTAAAAATGAATATATTTACGTAATATCAAACTACATGAAAAACGTGAAAAAAGTCACTATATAACCATATTTGAGGATTTTAACTTCAAATCATAGAGCGAGGTTTCGTATTATTTAGATCCAAGAAAAGACATATGACAATGTTGTTTCCAATACAAATGATAAAAAACAATGTGTTTCATTAGAATTAACTATAATGTTCTTGATTTTCCGTTTATATTAACGATGGAAGATGTACACGTAAAACCGCTCTAATCCGCTGAAACGTCGATATATGCAATAAAACCGAACTTCTCCCCTTTTCAATATCTTACTCAGTATTTTAACGAGAAACAAATAGATGATTGAAAATGAAGTATTTAAGGTTATTATCTAATCAATTATGTGTTTGCATCATTTTTATCGTATATATATATGAATTAATACCCATGGACTGAAAATTCACAAAACGTGGAAAACGGCAAAATATTGCCTAATTCGATGATATTTTGTTTAAATCACATGAAGGAAAAGGAGATGATAAACGTCAAAATATTGCTATAATTCGATGATTTTTCGTACGAAACAAAATGCAAGAAAACTTGCTTAAAATGCAATATTATGCGAAATTCTGAGATTTGAAGGCCAAATCACATATCGTGATACTACATGAAATAGTATCGAAATATTGGTAAAAATGAATATATTTATGTAATATCAAACTACATGAAAAACGTGAAAAAAGTCACTATATAACCATATTTGAGGATTTTAACTTCAAATCATTAGAGCGAGGTTTCGTATTATTTAGTTCCAAGAAAAGACATATGACAATTTTGTTTCCAATACAAATGATAAAAAACAATGTGTTTTCATTAGAATTAACTATAATGTTCTTGATTTTCCGTTTATATTAACGAGGGAAGATGTACACGTAAAACCGCTCTAATCCGGCTGAAACGTCGATATATGCAATAAAACCGAACTTCTCCCCTTTTCAATATCTACTCAGTATTTTAACGAGAAACAAATAGATGATTGAAATGAAGTATTTAAGGTTATTATCTAATCAATTATGTGTTTGCATCATTTTATCGTATATATATGAATTAATAACCATGGACTGAAAATTCACAAAAACGTGGAAAACGGCAAAATATTGCCTAATTCGATGATATTTTGTTTAAATCACATGAAGGAAAAGGGAGATGATAAACGTCAAAATATTGCTATAATTCGATGATTTTTCCGTACGAAACAAAATGCAAGAAAACTTGCTTAAAATGCAATATTATGCGAAATTCTGAGATTTGAAGGCCAAATCACATATCGTGATACTACATGAAATAGTATCGAAATATTGGTAAAAATGAATATATTTACG
The DNA here is from genome assembly GCF_040958095.1 of Procambarus clarkii. NCBI lineage: Eukaryota > Metazoa > Arthropoda > Malacostraca > Decapoda > Cambaridae > Procambarus > Procambarus clarkii. The sequence continues at coordinate 2,439,611 of NW_027189147.1, read as the reverse complement.
TAATATCAAACTACATGAAAAACGTGAAAAAAGTCACTATATAACATATTTGAGGATTTTAACTTCAAATCATAGAGCGAGGTTTCGTATTATTTAGATCCAAGAAAAGACATATGACAATGTTGTTTCCAATACAAATGATAAAAAACAATGTGTTTTCATTAGAATTAACTATAATGTTCTTGATTTTCCGTTTATATTAACGATGGAAGATGTACACGTAAAACCGCTCTAATCCGGCTGAAACGTCGATATATGCAATAAAAACCGAACTTCTCCCCTTTTCAATATCTTACTCAGTATTTTAACGAGAAACAAATAGATGATTGAAAATGAAGTATTTAAGGTTATTATCTAATCAATTATGTGTTTGCATCATTTTTATCGTATATATATATGAATTAATACCCATGGACGGAAAATTCACAAAAACGTGGAAAACGGCAAAATATTGCCTAATTCGATGATATTTTGTTTAAATCACATGAAGGAAAAGGAGATGATAAACGTCAAAATATTGCTAAATTCGATGATTTTTCGTACGAAACAAAATGCAAGAAAACTTGCTTAAAATGCAATATTATGCGAAATTCTGAGATTTGAAGGCCAAATCACATATCGTGATACTACATGAAATAGTATCGAAATATTGGTAAAAATGAATATATTTACGTAATATCAAACTACATGAAAAACGTGAAAAAAGTCACTATATAACCATATTTGAGGATTTTAACTTCAAATCATAGAGCGAGGTTTCGTATTATTTAGTTCCAAGAAAAGACATATGACAATGTTGTTTCCAATACAAATGATAAAAAACAATGTGTTTTCATTAGAATTAACTATAATGTTCTTGATTTTCCGTTTATATTAACGATGGAAGATGTACACGTAAAACCGCTCTAATCCGGCTGAAACGTCGATATATGCAATAAAAACCGAACTTCTCCCTTTTCAATATCTTACTCAGTATTTTAACGAGAAACAAATAGATGATTGAAAATGAAGTATTTAAGGTTATTATCTAATCAATTATGTGTTTGCATCATTTTTATCGTATATATATGAATTATAACCCATGGACTGAAAATTCACAAAAACGTGGAAAACGGCAAAATATTGCCTAATTCGATGATATTTTGTTTATAATCACATGAAGGAAAAGGAGATGATAAACGTCAAAATATTGCTAAATTCGATGATTTTTCGTACGAAACAAAATGCAAGAAAACTTGCTTAAAATGCAATATTATGCGAAATTCTGAGATTTGAAGGCCAAATCACATATCGTGATACTACATGAAATAGTATCGAAATATTGTAAAAATGAATATATTTACGTAATATCAAACTACATGAAAAACGTGAAAAAAGTCACTATATAACCATATTTGAGGATTTTAACTTCAAATCATAGAGCGAGGTTTCGTATTATTTAGATTCCAAGAAAAGACATATGACAATGTTGTTTCCAATACAAATGATAAAAACAATGTGTTTTCATTAGAATTAACTATAATGTTTCTTGATTTTCCGTTATATTAACGATGGAAGATGTACACGTAAAACCGCTCTAATCCGGCTGAAACGTCGATATATGCAATAAAAACCGAACTTCTCCCCTTTTCAATATCTTACTCAGTATTTTTAACGAGAAACAAATAGATGATTGAAAATGAAGTATTTAAGGTTATTATCTAATCAATTATGTGTTTGCATCATTTTTATCGTATATATATATGAATTAATACCCATGGACTGAAAATTCACAAAAACGTGGGAAAACGGCAAAATATTGCCTAATTCGATGATATTTTGTTTAAATCACATGAAGGAAAAGGAGATTGATAAACGTCAAAATATTGCTAATTCGATGATTTTTCGTACGAAACAAAATGCAAGAAAACTTGCTTAAAATGCAATATTATGCGAAATTCTGAGATTTGAAGGCCAAATCACATATCGTGATACTACATGAAATAGTATCGAAATATTGGTAAAAATGAATATATTTACGTAATATCAAACTACATGAAAAACGTGAAAAAAGTCACTATATTAACCATATTTGAGGATTTTAACTTCAAATCATAGAGCGAGGTTTCGTATTATTTAGTTCCTAAGAAAAGACATATGACAATGTTGTTTCCAATACAAATGATAAAAAACAATGTGTTTTCATTAGAATTAACTATAATGTTCTTGATTTTCCGTTTATATTAACGATGGAAGATGTACACGTAAAACCGCTCTAATCCGGCTGAAACGTCGATATATGCAATAAAACCGAACTTCTCCCCTTTTCAATATCTTACTCAGTATTTTAACGAGAAACAAATAGATGATTGAAAATGAAGTATTTAAGGTTATTATCTAATCAATTATGTGTTTGCATCATTTTATCGTATATATATGAATTAATACCCATGGACTGAAAATTCACAAAACGTGGAAAACTGGCAAAATATTGCCTAATTCGATGATATTTTGTTTAAATCACATGAAGGAAAAGGAGATGATAAACCGTCAAAATATTGCTATATTCGTATGATTTTCGTACGAAACAAATGCAAGAAAACTTGCTCTAAAATGCAATATTATGCGAAATTCTGAGATTGAAGGCCAAATCACATATCGATACTACATGAAATAGTATCGAAATATTGGTAAAAATGAATATATTACGTAATATCAAACTACATGAAAAACGTGAAAAAAGTCACCTATATAACCATATTTGAGGATTTTAACTTCAAATCATAGAGCGAGAGTTTCGTATTATTTAGATCCAAGAAGAAGACATATGACAATGTTGTTTCCAATACAAATGATAAAAAACAATGTGTTTTCATTAGAATTAACTATAAATGTTCTTGATTTTCCGTTTATATTAACGAGGAAGATGTACACGTAAAACCGCTCTAATCCGGCTGAACGTCGATATAATGCAATAAAAACCGAACTTCTCCCCTTTTCAATATCTACTCAGTATTTTAACGAGAAACAAATAGATGATTGAAAATGAAGTATTTAAGGTTATTATCTAATCAATTATGTTGTTGCATCATTTTTATCGTATATATATGAATAATACCCATGGACTGAAAATTCACAAAACGTGGAAAACGGCAAAATATTGCCTAATTCGATGATATTTTGTTTAAATCACATGAAGGAAAAGAGGATGTAAACGTCAAAATATTGCTAAATTCGATGATTTTTCGTACGAAACAAAATGCAAGAAAACTTGCTTTAAAATGCAATATTATGCGAAATTCTGAGATTTGAAGGCCAAATCACATATCGTGATACTACATGAAATAGTATCGAAATATTGGTAAAAATGAATATATTTACGTAATATCAAACTACATGAAAACGTGAAAAAAGTCACTATATAACCATATTTGAGGATTTTAACTTCAAATCATAGAGCGAGGTTTCGTATTATTTAGATTCCAAGAAAAGACATATGACAATGTTGTTTCCAATACAAATGATAAAAAACAATGTGTTTTCATTAGAATTAACTATAATGTTCTTGATTTTCCGTTTATATTAACGATGGAAGATGTACACGTAAAACCGCTCTAATCCGGCTGAAACGTCGATATATGCAATAAAAACCGAACTTCTCCCCTTTTTCAATATCCTTACTCAGTATTTTAACGAGAAACAAATAGATGATTGAAAATGAAGTATTAAGGTTATTATCTAATCAATTATGTGTTTGCATCATTTTTATCGTATATATATGAATTAAAACCCATGGACTGAAAATTCACAAAAACGTGGAAAACGGCAAAATATGCCTAATTCGATGATATTTTGTTTAAATCACATGAAGGAAAGGAGATGATAACGTCAAAATATTGCTATATTCGATGATTTTTCGTACGAAAACAAAATGCAAGAAAACTTGCTTAAAATGCAATATTATGCGAAATTCTGAGATTTGAAGGCCAAATCACATATCGTGATACTACATGAAATAGTATCGAAATATTGGTAAAAATGAATATATTTACGTAATATCAAACTACATGAAAAACGTGAAAAAAAAGTCACTATATAACCATATTTGAGGATTTTAACTTCAAATCATAGAGCGAGGTTTCGTATTATTTAGTTCCAAGAAAAGACATATGACAATGTTGTTTCCAATACAAATGATAAAAAACAATGTGTTTTCATTAGAATTAACTATAATGTTCTTGATTTTCCGTTTATATTAACGATGGAAGATGTACACGTAAAACCGCTCTAATCCGGCTGAAACGTCGATATATGCAATAAAAACCGAACTTCTCCCCTTTTCAATATCTTACTCAGTATTTTAACGAGAAACAAATAGATGATTGAAAATGAAGTATTTAAGGTTATTATCTAATCAATTATGTGTTTGCATCATTTTTATCGTATATATATGAATTAATAACCCATGGACTGAAAATTTCACAAAAACGTGGAAAACGGCAAAATATTGCCTAATTCGATGATATTTTGTTTAAATCACATGAAGGAAAAGGAGATGATAAACGTCAAAATATTGCTAAATTCGATGATTTTTCGTACGAAACAAAATGCAAGAAAACTTGCTTAAAATGCAATATTATGCGAAATTCTGAGATTTGAAGGCCAAATCACATATCGTGATACTACATGAAATAGTATCGAAATATTGGTAAAAATGAATATATTTACGTAATATCAAACTACATGAAAAACGTGAAAAAAGTCACTATATAACCATATTTGAGGATTTTAACTTCAAATCATAGAGCGAGGTTTCGTATTATTTAGATCCAAGAAAAGACATATGACAATGTTGTTTCCAATACAAATGATAAAAAACAATGTGCTTTCATTAGAATTAACTATAATGTTCTTGATTTTCCGTTTATATTAACGATGGGAAGATGTACACGTAAAACCGCTCTAATCCGGCTGAAACGTCGATATATGCAATAAAAACCGAACTTCTCCCCTTTTTCAATATCTTACTCAGTATTTTAACGAGAAACAAATAGATGATTGAAAATGAAGTATTTAAGGTTATTATCTAATCAATTATGTGTTTGCATCATTTTTATCGTATATATATGAATTAAATTCACGTAACCCATGGACTGAAAATTCACAAAAACGTGGAAAACGGCAAAATATTGCCTAATTCGATGATATTTTGTTTAAATCACATGAAGGAAAAGGAGATGATAAACGTTCAAAATATGCTAATATTCGATGATTTTTCGTACGAAAGCAAAATGCAAGAAAACTTGCTTAAAATGCAATATTATGCGAAATTCTGAGATTTGAAGGCCAAATCACATATCGTGATACTACATGAAATAGTATCGAAATATTGGTAAAAATGAATATATTTACGTAATATCAAACTACATGAAAACGTGAAAAAAGTCACTATATAACCATATTTGAGGATTTTAACTTCAAATCATAGAGCGAGGTTTCGTATTATTTAGTTCCAAGAAAAGACATATGACAATGTTGTTTCCAATACAAATGATAAAAAACAATGTGTTTTCATTAGAATTAACTATAATGTTCTTGATTTTCCGTTTATATTAACGATGGAAGATGTACACGTAAAACCGCTCTAATCCGGCTGAAACGTCGATATATGCAATAAAAACCGAACTTCTCCCCTTTTCAATATCTTACTCAGTATTTTAACGAGAAACAAATAGATGATTGAAAATGAAGTATTTAAGGTTATTATCTAATCAATTATGTGTTTGCATCATTTTTATCGTATATATATGAATTAATACCCATGGACTGAAAATTCACAAAAACGTGGAAAACGGCAAAATATTGCCTAATTCGATGATATTTGTTTAAATCACATGAAGGAAAAGGAGATGATAAACGTCAAAATATTGCTATATTCGATGATTTTTCGTACGAAACAAAATGCAAGAAAACTTGCTTAAAATGCAATATTATGCGAAAATTCTGAGATTTGAAGGCCAAATCACATATCGTGATACTACATGAAATAGTATCGAAATATTGGTAAAAATGAATATATTTACGTAATATCAAACTACATGAAAAACGTGAAAAAAGTCACTATATAACCATATTTGAGGATTTTAACTTCAAATCATAGAGCGAGGTTTCGTATTATTTAGTTCCAAGAAAAGACATATGACAATGTTGTTTCCAATACAAATGATAAAAAACAATGTGTTTTCATTAGAATTAACTATAATGTTCTTGATTTTCCGTTTATATTAACGATGGAAGATGTACACGTAAAACCGCTCTAATCCGGCTGAAACGTCGATATATGCAATAAAAACCGAACTTCTCCCCTTTTCAATATCTTACTCAGTATTTTAACGAGAAACAAATAGATGATTGAAAATGAAGTATTTAAGGTTATTATCTAATCAATTATGTGTTTGCATCATTTTTATCGTATATATATATGAATTAATACCCATGGACTGAAAAATTCACAAAAACGTGGAAAACGGCAAAATATTGCCTAATTCGATGATATTTTGTTTAAATCACATGAAGGAAAAGGAGATGATAACGTTAAAATATTGCTAAATTCGATGATTTTTCGTACGAAGCAAAATGCAAGAAAACTTGCTTAAAATGCAATATTATGCGAAATTCTGAGATTTGAAGGCCAAATCACATATCGTGATACTACATGAAATAGCATCGAAATATTGGTAAAAATGAATATATTTACGTAATATCAAACTACATGAAAAACGTGAAAAAAGTCACTATATAACCATATTTGAGGATTTTAACTTCAAATCATAGAGCGAGGTTTCGTATTATTTAGATTCCAAGAAAAGACATATGACAATGTTGTTTCCAATACAAATGATAAAAAACAATGTGCTTTCATTAGAATTAACTATAATGTTCTTGATTTCCGTTATATTAACGATGGAAGATGTACACGTAAACCGCTCTAATCCGGCTGAACGTCGATATATGCAATAAAACCGAACTTCTCCCCTTTTCAATATCTTACTCAGTATTTTAACGAGAAACAAATAGATGATTGAAAATGAAGTATTTAAGGTCTATTATCTAATCAATTATGTGTTTGCATCATTTTATCGTATATATATATGAATTATACCCATGGACTGAAAATTCACAAAAACGTGGAAAACGGCAAAATATTGCCTAATTCGATGATATTTTGTTTAAATCACATGAAGGAAAAGGAGATGATAAACGTCAAAATATTGCTAAATCGATGATTTTTCGTACGAAACAAAATGCAATGAAAACTTGCTTAAAATGCAATATTATGCGAAATTCTGAGATTTGAAGGCCAAATCACATATCGTGATACTACATGAAATAGTATCGAATACTTGGTAAAAATGAATATATTTACGTAATATCAAACTACATGAAAAACGTGAAAAAAGTCACTATTTAACCATATTTGAGGATTTTAACTTCAAATCATAGAGCGAGGTTTCGTATTATTTAGATCCAAGAAAAGACATATGACAATGTTTTTTCCAATACAAATGATAAAAAATCAATGTGTTTTCATTAGAATTAACTATAATGTTCCTTGATTTTCCGTTTATATTACGATGGAAGATGTACACGTAAACCGCTCTAATCGGCTGAAACGTCGATATATGCAATAAAACCGAACTTCTCCCCATTTCAATATCCTACTCAGTATTTTAACGAGAAACAAATGATGATTGAAAATGAAGTATTTAAGGTTAATTCTAATCAATTATGTGTTTGCATCATTTTTATCGTATATTTAAGAATTAATAACAATAACTGAAAATTCACAAAACGTGGAAAACGGCAAAATATTGCCTAATTCGTGATATTTTGGTTAAATCACATGAAGGAAAAGGGGATGATAAACCGTCATAATATTGCTAAATTCGATGATTTTTCGTACGAAACAAAATGCAAGAAACTTGCTTAAAATGCAATATGATGCGAAATTCTGAGATTTGAAGGCAAATCACATATCGTGATACTACATGAAATAGTATCGAAATATTGGTAAAATGAATATATTTACGTAATATCAAACTACATGAAAAACGTGAAAAAAATCACTATTTTACCATATTTGAGGATTTTAACTTCAAATCATAGAGCGAGATTTCGTATTACTTTGATCCAAGAAAAGACATATGAAATGTTGTTTTCCAATACAAATGATAAAAATCAATGTGTTTTCATTAGAATTTACTAAAATGTCCTGATTTTCCGTTTATATTACGATGGAAGATGTACACGAAAACCGCTCTATCCGGCTGAAACGTCGATTTATGCAATAAAAACAGAACTTTCTCCCTCTTTTCAATATATTACTCAGTATTTTTAACGAGAGACAAATAGTGATTGAAACGAAGTATATAAGGTTATTATCTAATCAATTATGTGTTTGCATCACTGTTATCGTATATTATAATGAATTAATAACATGACTGAAAATTACAAAAACGTGGAAAAATGGCAAAATATTGCCTAATTCGATGATGTTTGTTTAAATCACATTAAAGGAAAAGGATGATGATAATCGTCAAAATATTGCTAAATTCGATGGATTTTTCGTACAAACAAAAATGCAAGAAAACTTGCTTAAAATGCAATATTATGCGAAATTCTGAGATTTGAAGGCCCAATCACATATCTGATACTACATGAAATAGTATCGAAATATTGGTAAAAATGAATATATATTTACGTAATATCAAACTACATGAGAAACGTGAAAAAGTCACTATTTTACCATATTTGAGGATTTTTAACTTCAAATCATAGAGCGAAGGTTTCGTATTATTTAGATCCAAGAAAAGACATATGACAATGTTGTTTTCCAATACAAATGATAAAAACAATGTGCTTTCATTAGAATTAACTAAAATGTTTCTGATTTTCCGTTTATATTACCGAGGGAAGATGTACAAGTAAAACCGCTCTATTCCGGCTGAAAACGTCGATATAAGCAATAAAAACCGAACTTCTCCCCTTTTCAATATCCTACTCAGTATTTTAACGAGTAACAAATGGTTGATTGAAAATGAAGTATTAAGGTTAATTTCTAATCAATTATGTGTTTGCATCATTTTATCGTATATATAATGAATAATAACAATAAACTGAAAATTCACAAAAACGTGGAAAAATCGGCAAAATATTGGCCTATTTCGATGATATTTTTGTTCAAATAAAATAAAGGAAAAGGGGATGGTAAACGTCAAAATATTGCTAAATTCGATGATTTTTCATACGAAACAAAATGCTAGAAAATTTGTTTAAAATGCAATATTATGCGAAATTCTGAGATTTGAAGGCCAAATCACATATCGTGATACTCCATGAAATAGTATCGAAATATTGGTAAAATGAATATATTTACGTAATATTAAACTACATGAAAAACGTGAAAAAAGTCACTATTTACCATATTTGAGGATTTTAACTTCAAATCATAGAGCGAGGTTCGTATTATTTAGATCCAACAAAAGACATATGACAATGTTTTTTTCCAATACAAATGATAAAAATCAATGTGTTTTCATTAGAATTAACTAAAATGTTCCTGATTTTCAGTTTATATTACCCGATGGAAGATGTACACGTAAAACCGCTCTAATCCGGCTGAAACCTCGATATATGCAATAAAAACCGAACTTCTCCCGTTTTTAATATCCTGCTCAGTATTTTAACGAGAAAAAAATGGTTGATTGAAAATGAAGTATTTAAGGTTAATTTCTAATCAATTATGTGTTTGCATCATTTTTATCGTATATATAATGAATTAATAACCATAGACTGAAAATTCACAAAAACGTGGAAAAACGGCAAAATATTGCCTAATTCGATGATATTTTCTTTAAATCACATAAAGGAAAAGGAGATGATAATCGTCAAAATATTACTAAATTCGATGATTTTTCGTACGAAACAAAATGCAAGAAAACTTGCATAAAATGCAATATTAAGCGAAATTCTGAGATTAGAAGGCCAAATCACATATCGTGATACTACATGAAATAGTATCGAAATATTGGTAAAAATGAATATATTTACGTAATATCAAACTACATGAAAAACGTGAAAAAAATCACTATTTTACCATATTTGAGGATTTTAACTTCAAATCATAGAGCGAGATTTCGTATTACTTTGATCCAAGAAAAGACATATGAAATGTTGTTTCCAATACAAATGATAAAAATCAATGTGTTTTCATTAGAATTTACTAAAATGTTCCTGATTTTCCGTTTATATTACCGATGGAAGATGTACACGAAAACCGCTCTATTCCGGCTGAAACGTCGATTTATGCAATAAAAACCGAACTTCTCCCCTTTTTAATATCCTACTCAGTATTTTAACGAGAAACAAATGGTTGATTGAAAATGAAGTATTTAAGGTTAATTTGTAATCAATTATGTGTTTGCATCATTTTTATCGTATATATAATGAATTAATAACCATAGACTGAAAATTTACAAAAACGTGGAAAAATGGCAAAATATTGCCTAATTCGATGATGTTTTGTTTAAATCACATAAAGGAAAAGGAGATGATAATCGTCAAAATATTGCTAAATTCGATGATTTTTCGTACGAAACAAAATGCAAGAAAACTTGCTTAAAATGCAATATTATGCGAAATTCTGAGATTTGAAGGCCAAATCACATATCGTGATACTACATGAAATAGTATCGAAATATTGGTAAAAATGAATATATTTACGTAATATCAAACTACATGAGAAACGTGAAAAAAGTCACTATTTTACCATATTTGAGGATTTTAACTTCAAATCATAGAGCGAAGTTTCGTATTATTTAGATCCAAGAAAAGACATATGACAATGTTGTTTCCAATACAAATGATAAAAAACAATGTGCTTTCATTAGAATTAACTAAAATGTTTCTGACTTTCCGCTTATATTACCGAGGGAAGATGTACAAGTAAAACCGCTCTATTCCGGATGAAACGTCGATATATGCAATAAAAACCGAACTTCTCCCCTTTTCAATATCCTACTCAGTATTTTAACGAGTAACAAATGGTTGATTGAAAATGAAGTATTTAAGGTTAATTTCTAATCAATTATGTGTTTGCATCATTTTATCTTATATAATGAATTAATAACAATAAACTGAAAATTCACAAAAATGTGGAAAAACGGCAAAATATTGCCTATTTCGATGATATTTTGTTCAAATCAAATAAAGGAAAAGGGGATGGTAAACGTCAAAATATTGCTAAATTCGATGATTTTTCATACGAAACAAAATGCTAGAAAATTTGTTTAAAATGCAATATTATGCGAAATTCTGAAATTTGAAGGCCAAATCACATATCGTGATACTCCATGGAAATACTATCGAAATAATGGTAAAAATGAATATATTTACTATATCAAACTACATGAAAAACGTGAAAAAAGTCACTATTTTACCATATTTGAGGATTTTAACTTCAAATCATAGAGCGAGGTTTCGTATTATTTAGATCCAAGAAAAGACATATGACAATGTTTTTTTCCAATACAAATGATAAAAATCAATGTGTTTTCATTAGAATTAACTAAAATGTTCCTGATTTTACGTTTATATTACCGATGGAAGATGTACACGTAAACCGCTCTAATCCGGCTGAAACGTCGATATAGCAATAAAACCCGAACTTCTCCCCATTTCAATATCCTACTCAGTATTTTAACGAGAAACAAATGGTTGATTGAAAATGAAGTATTTAAGGTTAATTTCTAATCAATTATGTGTTTGCATCATTTTTATCGTATATTTAATGAATTAATAACAATAAACTGAAAATTCACAAAACGTGGAAAAACGACAAAATATTGCCTAATTCGTTGATATTTTGTTTAAATCACATAAAGGAAAAGGGGATGATAAACGTCAAAATATTGCTAAATTCGATGATTTTTCGTACGAAACAAAATGCAAGAAAACTTGCTTAAAATGCAATATGATGCGAAATTCTGAGATTTGAAGGCCAAATCACATATCGTGATACTACATGAAATAGTATCGAAATATTGGTAAAAATGAATATATTTACGTAATATCAAACAACATGAAAAAAGTGAAAAAGTCACTATTTAACCATATTTGAGGATTTTAACTTCAAATCATAGAGCGAGGTTTTGTATTATTTAGATCCAAGAAAAGACATATGACAATGTTGTTTCCAATACAAATGATAAAAAACAATGTGTTTTCATTAGAATTAACTAAAATGTTCCTGATTTTCCGTTTATATTACCGATGGAAGATGTACACGTAAAACCGCTCTAATCCGGCTGAAACGTCGATATATGCAATAAAAACAGAACTTCTCCCCTTTTCAATATATTACTCAGTATTTTAAGGAGAAACAAATAGTTGATTGAAAATGAAGTATATAAGGTTATTATCTTATCAATTATGTGTTATTATCCCTCTCTAGAGCCTCTGCATCACTTTCTTGAGCCTCTGCATCACTCTCTTGAGCCTCTACATCCCTCTCTTGAGCCTCTGCATCCCTCTCTTAAGCCTCTGCATCACTCTCTTGAGCCTCTGCATCACTCTCCTGAGTCTCTGCATCACACTCTTGAACCTCTGCATCCCTCTCCTAAGCCTCTGCATCCCTCTCTTGATAATCTCCATCACTATCTTTAGTCTCTGCATCACTCTCTTGATCCTCTGTATAACTCTCTTTAGCCTCTGCATCACTCTCTTGATCCTCTGCATCACTCTCTTGAGCCTTTGCATAACTCTTTTCAGCCTCTGCATCACTCTCTTAAGCTTCTGAATCCCTCTCTTGAGGCCTCTGCGTCACTCTCTTGAGCCTTTGCATCCCTCTTTTGAGCCTCTGCATCACTCTCTAGAGCCTCTGTTTCACTCTCTTCAGCCTCTGCATCACTTTCTTAAGCCTCTGCTTCCCTCTCTTGATCCTCTGCATCACTCTCTTGAGCCTCTGCATCACTCGCTTGATCCTCTGCATCACTCTCTTGAGCCTCTGCATCACTCTCTTTAGCCTCTGCATCACTCCCTTCAGCCTCTGCATCACTCTCTTAAGCCTCTGAATCCCTCTCTAGAGTCCCGGCATCACTCTCTTAAGCCTCTGCATCACTCTCGTAAGCCTCTGCATCCCTCTCTTAAGCCTCTGTAACACTCTCTTCAGCCTCTGCATCACTCTTCTAAACCTCTGCATCCCTATCTTGATCCTCTGCATCACTCTCTTTTGCCTCTGCATCACTCTCTGCAGCCTCTGCATCACTCTTTTCAGCTTCTGCATCACTCTCTTAAGCCTTTGCTTCCCTCTCCTGATCCTCTGCATCACTCTCTTGAGCCTCTGCATCACTCTCTTGAGCCTCTGAATCCCTCTAGAATTATCCCTAGCCAGAATTTGGCTCCAAAATAAAGCTCAATGGTCGAATTTGGGATGTTTGGGATATTTTGAAAACTGCATGGAGGGTTTGGCGAAAATGTGATCCTTAGCCGCTCTCAGTAATTGGCGTATTATCTGTATAAAAATTCGTAATTTCAAACTACGAATACATGCAGAAAGACAAAATTTGGCTCCAAAATATGGGTCAAGTGTCAAATTTGGGATGTTTGGGATATTTTGGAAACTGCTGGGAGGGTATGGCGAAAATGTGATCCATCGCCGCTCTCAGTAATTAGCATATTTTCGGTATAAAAAGTAGTAATTTCAAACTGCGAATACATGCAGAGAGCCAGAATTTGGCTCCAAAATATAGCTCACGGGTAAAATTTTGTATGTTTGGGATATTTTGAAATTTGCAGGGGGGTTTGGGCAAAATGGGATCCATCGCGGCTCTCCGTAATTCACATATTTTCGGTATAAAAAGTCGTAATTTCAAACTGCGAATATGTGCAGAGAGCCCCAATTTGGCTACAAAATATGGCTCAAGGGTCAAATTTGAGATGTTTGGGATATTTTGAAAACTGCAAGGGGGTTTGGGCAATATGTGACCCATCGACTCTCTCAGTAATTGACATATTTTCGGAATAAAATTCGTAAATTCACACTGCGAATACGTGCAAAGAGCCCGATTTTGGTTCCAAAATATGGCTCAAGCGTCGAATTTGAGATATTTGGGATACTTTGAAAACTGCAGGGGGGGTTTGGACAAAATGTGACCAATCGCTGCTTTCAGTAATTGGCATATTTTCGATATAAAAAGTCGTAATTTCAAATTGCGAATACATGCAGCGAGCCAAAATTTGGCTCCAAAGTATAGCTCAAGGGTCGAGTTTGTGATGTTTGGGATATTTTGAAAACTGCAGGGGGGATTGGGTCAAATGTGGCCCATCGCTGCTTTCAGTAATTGGCATATTTTCGGTATAAAATATCGTAATTTCAACTTGTGAATATATGCAGATGGCCAGAATTAGGCTCCAAAATATGGCTCTAGGGTCGAATTTGGGATGTTTGGGATATTTTAAAAACTGCAGGGAGGGTTTGGGCAAAATGTGATCCATCGCCTCTCTCAGTACTTGGCAAATTTTCGGTATTAAATGTCGTAGTTTCAAACTGCGAAAAAAAGCAGAAAGCCGGAATTTGGCTCCATCAAAATATTGCTAAATTCGATGATTTTTTGTACGAAACAAAATGCAAGAAAACTTGCTTAAAATGCAATATTATGCGAAATTCTGAGATTTGAAGGCCAAATCACATATCTGGATACCACATGAAATAGTATCGAAATATTGGTAAAAATGAATATATTTACGTAATATCAAACTATATGAAAAACGTGAAAAAGTCACTATTTTACCTTATTTGAGGATTTTAACTACAAATCATAGAGCGAGGTTTCGTATTATTTAGATCCAAGAAAAAACACATGACAATGTTGTTTCCAATACAAATGATAAAAAACAATGTGTTTTCATTAGAATTAACTAAAATGTTTCTGATTTTCCGTTTATATTACCGAGGGAAGATGTACACGTAAAACCGCTCTATTCCGGCTGAAACGTCGATATATGCAATAAAAACCGAACTTCTCCCCTTTTCAATATCCTACTCAGTATTTTAACGAGTATCAAATGATTGATTGAAAATTAAGTATTTAAGGTTAATTTCTAATCAATTATGTGTTTGCATCATTTTATCGTAAATATAATGAATTAATAACAATAAACTGAAAATTCTCAAAAACGTGGAAAAACGGCAAAATATTCCCTTTTTCGATGATATTTTGTTCAAATCACATAAAGAAAAAGGGGATGGTAATCGCCAAAATATTGCTAAATTCGATGATTTTTCATACGAAACAAAATGCAAGAAAACTTGTTTAAAATGCAATATTATGCAAAATTCTGAGATTTGAAGGCCAAATCACATATCGTGATACAACATGAAATAGTATCGAAATATTGGTAAAAATGAATATATTTACGTAATATCAAACTACATGAAAAAAGTGAAAAAAGTCACTATTTTACCATATTTGAGGATTTTAACTTCAAATCATAGAGCGAGGTTTCGTATTATTTAGATCCAATAAAAGACATATGACAATGTTGTTTCCAATACAAATGATAAAAACCAATGTGTTTTCATTAGAATTAACTAAAAGGTTCCTGATTTTCCGTTTATATAACCAATGGAAGATGTACACGTAAAACCGCTCTAATCCGGCTGAAACGTCGATATATGCAATAAAAACCGAACTTCTCCCCTTTTCAATATCCTACTCAGTATTTTAACGAGAAACAAATGGTTGATTGAAAATGAAGTATTTAAGGTTAATTTCTAATCAATTATGTGTTTGCATCATTTTTATTTTATATTTAATGACTTAATAACCATAGACTGAAAATTCACAAAAACGTGGAAAAACGGCAAAATATTGCCTAATTCGATGATGTTTTGTTTAAATCACATAAAGGAAAAGGGGATGATAAACGTCAAAATATTGCTAAATTCGATGATTTTTCGTACGAAACAAAATGCAAGAAAACTTGCTTAAAATGCAATATGATGCGCAATTCTGAGATTTGAAGGCCAAATCACATATCGTGATACTACATGAAATAGTATCGAAATATTGGTAAAAATGTATATATTTACGTAATAATAAACTACATGAAAAAAGTGAAAAAGTCACTATTTAACCATATTTGAGGATTTTAACTTCAAATCATAGAGCGAGATTTCGTATTACTTAGATCCAAGAAAAGACATATGAAATGTTGTTTCCAATACAAATGATAAAAATCAATGTGTTTTCATTAGAATTAACTAAAATGTTCCTGATTTTCCGTTTATATTACCGATGGAAGATGTATACGAAAACCGCTCTATTCCGGCTGAAACGTCGATTTATGCAATAAAAACAGAACTTCTTCCCTTTTCAATCTCTTACTCAGTATTTTAACGAGAAACAAATAGTTGATTGAAAATGAAGTATTTAAGGTTATTATCTAATTAATTAAGTGTTTGCATCATTTTTATCGTATATATAGTGAATTAATACCCATAAACTGAAAATTCACAAAAACGTGGAAAAACGGCAAAATATTGCCTAATTCGATGATATTTTGTTTAAATCACATAGAGGAAAAGGGGATGATAAACGTCAAAATATTGCTAAATTCGATGATTTTTCGTACGATACAAAATGCAAAAAAACTTGCTTAAAATGCAATATTATGCGACATTCTGAGATTTGAAGGCCAAATCACATATCGTGATACTACATGAAGTAGTATCGAAATATTGGTAAAAACGAATATATTTACGTAAAATCATGCTACATGGAAAACGTGAAAAAAGTCACTATTTTACCATATATGAGGATTTTAACTTCAAATCATTGAGCGAGGTTTCGAATTATTTAGATCCAAGAAAAGACATATGACAATGTTGTTTCCAAAACAAATGATAAAAATCAATGTGTTTTCATTAGAATTAACTAAAATGTTCCTTATTTTCCGTTTATATTACCGATGGAAGATGTACACGTAAAACCGCTCTAATCCGGCTGAAACGTCGATATATGCAATGAAAAGAGAACTTCTCCCCTTTTCAATATATTACTCAGTATTTTAACGAGAAACAAATAGTTGATTGAAAATGAAGTATATAAGGTTATTATCTAATCAATTATGTGTTTGCATCATTTGTATCGTATATATAATGAATTAATAACCATAGACTGAAAATTCACAAAAACGAGGAAAAACGGCAAAATATTGCCTAATTCGATGATGTTTTGTTTAAATCACATAAAGGAAAAGGAGATGATAATCATCAAAATATTGCTAAATTCGATGATTTTTCGTACGAAACAAAATGCAAGAAAACTTGCTTAAAATGCAATATTATGCGAAATTCTGAGATGTGAAGGCAAAATCACACATCTGGATACCACATGAAATAGTATCGAAATATTGGTAAAAATGAATATATTTACGTAATATCAAACTATATGAAAAACGTGAAAAAAAATTACTATTTTACCATATTTGAGGATTTTAACTTCAAATCATAGAGCGAGGTTTCGTATTATTTAGATCCAAGAAAAGACATATGACAATGTTGTTTCCAATACAAATGATAAAAAACAATGTGTTTTCATTAGAATTAACTAAAAGGTTCCTGATTTTCCGTTTATATAACCGATGGAAGATGTACACGTAAAACCGCTCTAATCCGGCTGAAACGTCGATATATGCAATAAAAACCAAACTTCTCCCCTTTTCAATATCCTACTCAGTATTTTAACGAGAAACAAATGGTTGAAAGAAAATGAAGTATTTAAGGTTAATTTCTAATCAATTATGTGTTTGCATCATTTTTATTTTATATTTAATTAATTAATAACCATAGACTGAAAATTCACAAAAACGTGGAAAACGGCAAAATATTGCCTAATTCGATGATGTTTTGTTTAAATCATATAAAGGAAAAGGAGATGATAATCATCAAAATATTGCTAAATTCGATGATTTTTCGTACGAAACAAAATGCAAGAAAACTTGCTTAAATGCAATATTATGCGAAATTCTGAGATTTGAAGGCCAAATAACATATCTTGATACCACATGAAATAGTATCGAAATATTGGTAAAAATGAATATATTTACGTAATATCAAACTATATGAAAAACGTGAAAAAGTCACTATTTTACCATATTTGAGCATTTTAACTTCAAATCATAGAGCGAGGTTTCGTATTATTTAGATCCAAGAAAAGACATATGACAATGTTGTTTCCAATACAAATGATAAAAAACAATGTGTTTTCATTAGAATTAACTAAAATGTTTCTGATTTTCCGTTTATATTACCGAGGGAAGATGTACACGTAAAACCGCTCTATTCCGGCTGAAACGTCGATATATGCAATAAAAACCGAACTTCTCCCCTTTTCAATATCCTACTCAGTATTTTAACGAGTAACAAATGGTTGATTGAAAATGAAGTATTTAAGGTTAATTTCTAATCAATTATGTGTTTGCATCATTTTATCGTATATATAATGAATTAATAACAATAAACTGAAAATTAACAAAAACGTGGAAAAATGGCAAAATATTGCCTATTTCGATGATATTTGGTCAAATCACATAAAGGAAAAGGGGATGGTAAACGTCAAAAAATTGCTAAATTCGATGATTTTTGTACAATACAAAATGCAAGAAAACTTGCTTAAAATGCAATATTATGCGAAATTCTGAGATTTGAAGGCCAAATCACATATCTGGATACCACATGAAATAGTATCGAAATATTGGTAAAAATGAATATATTTACGTAATATCAAACTTATGAAAAACGTGAAAAAGTCACTATTTTACCATATTTGAAGATTTTAACTTCAAATCATAGAGCGAGGTTTCGTATTATTTAGATCCAAGAAAAGACATATGACAATGTTGTTTCCAATACAAATGATAAAAAACAATGTGTTTTCATTAGAATTAACTAAAATGTTTCTGATTTTCCGTTTATATTACCGAGGGAAGATGTACACGTAAAACCGCTCTATTCCGGCTGAAACGTCGATATATGCAATAAAAACCGAACTTCTCCCCTTTTCAATATCCTACTCAGTATTTTAACGAGTAACAAATGGTTGATTGAAAATGAAGTATTTAAGGTTAATTTCTAATCAATTATGTGTTTGCATCATTTTATCGTATATATAATGAATTAATAACAATAAACTGAAAATTAACAAAAACGTGGAAAAACGGCAAAATATTGCCTATTTCGATGATATTTTGTTCAAATCACATAAAGGAAAAGGGGATGGTAAACGTCAAAATATTGCTAAATTCGATGATTTTTCATACGAAACAAAATGCTAGAAAATTTGTTTAAAATGCAATATTATGCGAAATTCTGAGATTTGAAGGCCAAATCACATATCGTGATACTAAATGAAATAGTACCGAAATATTGGTAAAAATGAATATATTTACGTAATAACAAACTACATGAAAAACGTGAAAAAAGTCACTATTTTCCCATATTTGAGGATTTTAACTTCA